>NC_092337.1:265417500-265492500 GCF_046630445.1 Rutidosis leptorrhynchoides | reverse complement strand
GTTAAGTTTCATATGTTATAATCAATATTTTAATTCATTTTAATTGTCCAATGTTGGTAATCCATAGTTCAAAGTCCACAGTTAGCAATTCAATAATTCATATATAGTTTAATATATAACATTCGAATTAATTAATACATATCGTGACCCGTGTACATGTCTCAGACTCGATCATAACTCAAAGTATATATATTATTGTAGAATCAACCTCAACCCTGTATAGCTAACTCCAGCATTACTGCATATAGAGTGTCTATGGTTATTCCAAATAATATATATAGATGTGTCGATATGATATGTCAAAACCTTGTATACGTGTCCCGATAGTTAAAGTGCGTAAAATAAATAACAGAAATTAAATGACGATAAATAAAATTGCGGGAATATAAATTGCGATAATTAAATTACGATCAATAAAATGTAATCAGTTAGCTAGGAACAGTTAGCTAGGAACAGTTAGCGTGGATTCTTAACAAAATTTCTCATAGTTAATTTGTTTGTTTCTAACAAATTTTATTTTGTCAAATGTTTTCTTCATTATGCCACTTGTTGGATTCTGATAGGTCAAAATCCAAATATGAAATTGAATGAAAATGATTATTCGGTGTTGAACGGATTCGTATATATGTGGATGTAAGTAGGATAGTAAATGACTGTTGAATCAGATTCGAAGAATGTATAATGTAGCTTATTAATGTGAAATCTAAATATTCCTCGGGTATTACCTACCCGTTAAAATATTTTCACCATTAACAGTTCGTACAAAAGAATTTTAATTACAATTTTTATGAAAATATATATACATATATATTTTCTTCAGATTTAATCATGGATTTAATGAGTCAATGTGATATTAAACTCATCTGGTTTACCATTAGATCTAGAATACATAATCTCTAAAACATTAGAGATTACATAATTGCCATGTAGAACGAAGGTAAATGATGTAGAACGATATGCAGTATGATGATTATACTCGAGGTACAGAATGAGATGTTGAGGCATGGATTGTTGATGGTACTGGTGCTGTTATTGGTGGTACTGTTGGTGCCGGTGATGTTGCTGAAGTTGGTAAATTTTGCACCATATTCTTCGAATTTATTACTTGAGCGCGAAGCTCGTTGACTTCTTCCATTACTCTAGGATGATTGTCGGTCAAAACGAGTGGATGAATAAGTTTAGAATTGTGGATATAATATAATTGTGACGAGATACTCTGAAAATGAGAGAGAAAATTGTGTCTCGAACAGGTTCGCCGGTAAGTGCTTCAGGTTCATCGTCAAGAGGGTAATTTGGTTGTTGAAAAGGATCGCCTTCTTCGCGTCTCCATTGATTAAATCGACTACGAACCCATATTCAATTCATCCAGAATAGATGATGGCTAATTGGTTGATTCATTCCAGTTACACTGCTTTCGGAGCTCCAGTGGAAATCCATATCGGAATAGCTGTCGAAATAACTATCAGAATAGCTATCGAAATCTGAGGGACTCGAACTGGTTGAGGGATTCATCTCGTACAATCAGATGAAGTAATTTCGATAAGAAATAGATTATAGGATGTAGATTAGTACTCTACAATACATAATTTACATATGCATATATAATACTAAAATCCCATAAGTTACGGAGGAATCTACGGAAGCTGTCAGGTAAAGGTAACAATAACAAATACACTAAGATATGAATTTATCTATACACTGTCTATGCAATAGAGGCAGTAAGACGTGTTTAGACTTTAAGGATGATAAGCAAATAATTTTTCGACACTAAATGATAAGCAAAACTTTTGACATGCAGACACAATCGAAGTCCAGACTCACTAATGAATATAAACAACTATCAGTTAGACACACTAATGCAAGACCTGGTTCACTAACACCACCGTTCTGATACCAACTGTAGAGACCCGTCCTAATCCATCCGGACGAAGTCCATATCGATTATAAACGATTCATAACAGTTGATTACATCGCGAGGTAATTGACCTCTATATGATACATTTTACAAACATTGCATTCGTTTTTAAAAGACAAACTTTCTTTACATCGAAAGTTGACGGCAAACATACTATTTCATAATACCTCCAACTATAATGGACTTAATAATAATCTTGATGAACTCAACGACTCGAATGCAACGTCTTTTGAAATATGTCATGAATGACTCCAAGTAATATCTCTAATATGAGCAAATGCACAGCGAAAGATTTCTTTCATACCTGAGAATAAACATGCTTTCAAGTGTCAACCAAAAGGTTGGTGAGTTCATAGGTTTATCATAAAAAAAATTCATCATTTTGGTGGACCACAAGATTTAAATCCTGCATGGTACAAATGGGCCCGAATCCTATACCCACCTGTAATGTACATGCGATATCTTTTAAATATGGTACACATTTCTCGTGTACGAAATCATCTTTCATAAATCTTAGTAACCGTACACATATCTTGTGCACAAAAATAACATACACATAATCTGTGTATAAAATCATTCTCTCGATACATAACATTCAATTTTCATTGCTCTCATAGCTTGGCTTGGTAACCGACCTTAACATATAATGCGCATAATAATATCCCCAAAACAGAACATCTCGTCTGTATAATAATCATATAAACTTCTAACTAAACACCACGCCCACTAGCCCTTCCGTCTAGTGAACATTCTGGGTGGGGTTGTTATGTGAAGACCCGTCCTAATCCATCCGGACGAAGTCTATATCGATTATAAATGATTCACAACAGTTGATTACATTGCGAGGTACTTGACCTCTATATGATACATTTTACAAACATTGCATTAGTTTTTGAAAAGACAATCTTTCATTACATCGCAAGTTGACGGCATGCATACTATTTCATAATATATCTATCTATAACTGACTTAATAATAATCTTGATGAACTCAACAACTTGAATGCAACGTCTTTTGAAATATGTCACGAATGACTCCAAGTAATATCTCTAAAAATGAACAAATGCACAGTGGAAGATTTCTTTCGTACCTGAGAATAAACATGCTTTCAAGTGTCAACCAAAAGGTTGGTGAGTTCATTAGTTTATCATAAATAATCATTTCATAACTTTTAATAGACCACAAGATTTCATATTTCCATTTCTCATAAACATACGTCCCATACATAGAGACAAAAATATCATTCATATGGATTGAACACCTGGTAAGCGACATTCACAATTTGTATATAAGAATATCCCCATCATTCCGGGATCCTCCTTCGGACATGATATAAATTTCGAAGTACTAAAGCATCCGGTACTTTGGATGGGGCTTGTTGGGCCCGATATGTAGTGACCCGAACTTTTCCATGTTTATATATATTAACTGAGATTGATATTTACATAATTAAATGTTTCCAACATGTTAAGCAATCAAACTTGTTAAGACTTGATTAATTGAAATATGTTTCATATAGACAATTGACCACCCAAGTTGACCGGTGATTCACGAACGTTAAAACTTGTAAAAACTATATGATGACATATATATGGATATATATATAGTTAACATGATACTATGATAAGTAAACATATCATTAAGTATATTAACAATGAACTACATATGTAAAAACAAGACTACTAACTTAATGATTTTTAAACGAGACATATATGTAACGATTATCGTTGTAAAGACATTTAATGTATATATATCATATTAAGAGATATTCATACATGATAATATCATGATAATATAATAATTTAAAATCTCATTTGATATTATAAACATTGGGTTAACAACATTTAACAAGATCGTTAACCTAAAGGTTTCAAAACAACACTTACATGTAACGACTAACGATGACTTAACGACTCAGTTAAAATGTATATGCATGTAGTGTTTTAATATGTATTTATACACTTTTGAAAGACTTCAATACACTTATCAAAATACTTCTACTTAACAAAAATGCTTACAATTACATCCTCGTTCAGTTTCATCAACAATTCTACTCGTATGCAACCGTATTCGTACTCGTACAATACACAGCTTTTAGATGTATGTACTATTGGTATATACACTCCAATGATCAGCTCTTAGCAGCCCATGTGAGTCACCTAACACATGTGGGAACCATCATTTGGCAACTAGCATGAAATATCTCATAAAATTACAAAAATATGAGTAATCATTCATGACTTATTTACATGAAAACAAAATAACATATCCTTTATATCTAATCCATACACCAACGACCAAAAACACCTACAAAAACTTTCATTCTTCAATTTTCTTCATCTAATTGATCTCTCTCAAGTTCTATCTTCAAGTTCTAAGTGTTCTTCATAAATTCCAAAAGTTTTAGTTTCATAAAATCAAGAATACTTTCAAGTTTGCTAGCTCACTTCCAATCTTGTAAGGTGATCATCCAACCTCAAGAAATCTTTGTTTCTTACAGTAGGTTATCATTCTAATACAAGGTAATAATCATATTCAAACTTTGGTTCAATTTCTATAACTATAACAATCTTATTTCAAGTGATTATCTTACTTGAACTTGTTTTCGTGTCATGATTCTGCTTCAAGAACTTCGAGCCATCCAAGGATCCATTGAAGCTAGATCCATTTTTCTCTTTTACAGTAGGTTTATCCAAGGAACTTAAGGTAGTAATGATGTTCCTAACATCATTCAATTCATACATATAAAGCTATCTTATTCGAAGGTTTAAACTTGTAATCACTAGAACATAGTTTAGTTAATTCTAAACTTGTTCGCAAACAAAAATTAATCCTTCTAACTTGACTTTTAAAATCAACTAAACACATGTTCTATATCTATATGATATGCTAACTTAATGATTTAAAACCTGGAAACACGAAAAACACCGTAAATCTGGATTTACGCCGTCGTAGTAACACCGCGGGCTGTTTTGGGTTAGTTAATTAAAAACTATGATAAACTTTGATTTAAAAGTTGTTATTCTAAGAAAATGATTTTTATTATGAACATGAAACTATATCCAAAAATTATGGTTAAACTCAAAGTGGAAGTATGTTTTCTAAAATGGTCATCTAGACGTCGTTCTTTCGACTGAAATGACTACCTTTACAAAAACGACTTGTAACTTATTTTTCCGACTATAAACCTATACTTTTTCTGTTTAGATTCATAAAATATAGTTCAATATGAAATCATATCAATTTGATTCACTCAAAACGGATTTAAAATGAAGAAGTTATGGGTAAAACAAGATTGGATAATTTTTCTCATTTTAGCTACGTGAAAATTGGTAACAAATCTATTCCAACCATAACTTAATCAACTTGTATTGTATATTATGTAATCTTGAGATACCATAGACACGTATACAATGTTTCGACCTATCATGTCGACACATCTATATATATTTCGGAACAACCATAGACACTCTATATGTGAATGTTGGAGTTAGCTATACAGGGTTGAGGTTGATTCCAAAATATATATAGTTTGAGTTGTGATCAATACTGAGATACGTATACACTGGGTCGTGGATTGATTCAAGATAATATTTATCGATTTATTTCTGTACATCTAACTGTGGACAACTAGTTGTAGGTTACTAACGAGGACAACTGACTTAATAAACTTAAAACATTAAAATATATTAAAAGTGTTGTAAATATATTTTGAACATACTTTGATATATATGTATATATTGTTATAGGTTCGTGAATCAACCAGTGGCCAAGTCTTACTTCCCGACGAAGTAAAAATCTGTGAAAGTGAGTTATAGTCCCACTTTTAAAATCTAATATTTTTGGGATGAGAATACATGCAGGTTTTATAACTGATTTACAAAATAGACACAAGTACGTGAAATTACATTCTATGGTTGAATTATCAAAATCGAATATGCCCCTTTTTATTAAGTCTGGTAATCTAAGAATTAGGGAACAGACACCCTAATTGACGCGAATCCTAAAGATAGATCTATTGGGCCTAACAAACCCCATCCAAAGTACCGGATGCTTTAGTACTTCGAAATTTATATCATATCCGAAGGGTGTCCCGGAAATGATGGGGATATTCTTATATATGCATCTTGTTATTGTCGGTTACCAGGTATTCACCATATGAATGATTTTTATCTCTATGTATGGGATGTGTATTGAAATATGAAATCTTGTGGTCTATTATTATGATTTGATATATATAGGTTAAACCTATAACTCACCAACATTTTTGTTGACGTTTTAAGCATGTTTATTCTCAGGTGATTATTAAGAGCTTCCGCTGTCGCATACTTAAATAAGGACGAGATTTGGAGTCCATGCTTGTATGATATTGTGTAAAAACTGCATTCAAGAAACTTATTTTGTTGTAACATATTTGTATTGTAAACCATTATGTAATGGTCGTGTGTAAACAGGATATTTTAGATTATCATTATTTGATAATCTACGTAAAGCTTTTTAAACCTTTATTGATGAAATAAAGGTTATGGTTTGTTTTAAAATGAATGCAGTCTTTGAAAAACGTCTCATATAGAGGTCAAAACCTCGCAACGAAATCAATTAATATGGAACGTTTTTAATCAATAAGAACGGGACATTTCAGTTGTTATCCGTGCGTTGGTCTTAAAGAACCAGAATTTTTCATTAGTGTGTCTTATCGAGTTTGTTAGGATGCATTAGTGAGTCTGGACTTCGACCGTGTTTACTTGAAAAATGATTGCTTAACAAATTTTGTTGGAAACTATATATTTTTAACATGTGAATATTATGTGATATATTAATCTCTTAACGCGTTTGATATTATGTGATAGATGTCTACCTCTAGAACAAGTCCCATTGACTCACCTAATAATAATGAAGAGTCAAATGTAAATTGGAATGATTCGTGGACTGATTCACAAGTTCCCGAAGAGGAACCGGAAGAAGAGTCGGAACCGGAAGAAGAATCGGAACCGGAAGAAGAATCGGAACCGGATGAAGAAATAGAACCGGTGGGGGAAATAATAAAACGGTTAAGTAAAAGAAAATCCTCAACCAACCGACCAAGGTTAATTATGGTCAATGGTGTTTCCGCCAAGGAAGCAAAATATTGGGAGGATTACCAATTCTCCGATGAATCGGATTCCGACGAGAATTCCGATGATGTTATAGAAATTACCCCAACTGAATTTAAAAAGGCAAAAGAAAATAATAAGGGAAAGGGCATAAAAATAGAGAAATCTAATTCCAACCCCAATGAACTTTATATGTATCGTCAACCCCCGAAGTCCTTAAGTTGTAACAATGACCCGGGAACCTCTAAACCACCAGGTTTTTCTAAACCAATGTGGATAACGACGGCTCGTATTAGGGGAACATCATATATCCCTAGAAACTTGGCAAAATGAACCAAAACCGAAGAAGAAGAAACGAGCGAGTCGGAATAAGATAGTTGTATTCGTGTGGTGTAATATATGTAATATAGTGTTCTTATGCTTTATGATATATGTAAAAATTGCTTGTATTAATAAGTATTTTTTTATGAAACTAACTCTTGTCTATTTTACAGTTTAAAAACACAAAATGGATAGACAACCCAATATTTTAAGAGACCTACCCGGAGACATGATTGATGAAATCTTGTCTAGAGTCGGCCAGAATTCTTCGGCACAACTATTTAAGGCGAGATCAGTTTGTAAGACATTCGAAGAACGTTCCAAGAATGTCTTGGTTTATAAGAGACTTTCGTTTGAAATATGGGGGATATCACATTGGGAAACCCATAAGTTACGATGTGTTTACTTTGACGCATATATTGCGGGGAACCCAAATGCTATTTTACGCAACGGGTTAAGAAATTATTTTGACTCAATATATCCGAATATTGGACTTCGTGATTTAGAAAAAGCGGCTAACATGCAACATAAAGAAGCATGTTATGCTTACGGATTAGTAATGTTCGCTTCTCACCAAAGTGAGAACAAGAACATCGGGCTACAACTATTAAACAAAACGTTTCCACAAGTGACGGAGTCGGTAATACGGGTAAGAAATGAGGTTTTTAGATTATTACGGGACTGTTGGACATTAGGTAACCCTCGTCCCTTTGATGACGTTACAACACGCTGTCTTATCAACGGCCATAACGGTTATGTTGCACAAGACCAAGGATGGGAAGTAGTCCTAGTAAAACCAGAATGCATGACTTGTTTCTGGACGTATGAATTACGTGTCTTTATTGCCTTTGCCGAACGACTTGTGTACTAGCTAGAATTGTCTTCACAACTATCTTGTATCAAAGTTATTGTGTGCTATATTTCATGCTTTATGTAAAATAAGCGGTATTGTAAGTTTGTAAAATATTGTATAAAAGTTTGAACGCGAAATATTATTATAATCAGTTTTTCATATAGAATTGTAGTAGTTGAATTGTATATTAGCTACTAAGTATGAACTTAACGGGTAGGTACTACCCGAATTTAAACTTATAAAACGCTAATATGAAGAAAAAGCTTTTATAAATGAGTTCATATTATGCTACGAAATACTATTAACTACTCTTAATATTCTGTATGATTAACTTGTTCCATTTGACTATTTTGAAGGAAATGGCACCGACTACTCGACACACCGTGAATATGAATGAAGAGGAATTCCGTACTTTTCTAGCTTCAAACATAGCCGCAGTACAGGCTGCGCTACATACCAACAATAACCTTGGATCTAGCAGTACAGGAAATCGTGTAGGATGCACCTACAAAGAATTCACTGCCTGCAAACCTTTGGAATTTGATGGAACCGAAGGACCGATCGGATTGAAACGGTGGACAGAGAAGGTCGAATCGGTGTTTGCCATAAGTAAGTGTACTGAAGAGGACAAAGTAAAGTACGCTACGCATACCTTCACAGGTTCTGCGTTAACATGGTGGAATACCTATCTAGAGCAAGTGGGACAAGACGATGCGTACGCACTACCGTGGTCCGCATTCAAGCACTTGATGAACGAGAAGTACCGTCCCAGAACCGAGGTCAATAAGCTCAAGATAGAACTTAGAGGGTTACGAACCCAAGGATTTGATATTACCACGTACGAAAGACGATTCACAGAATTGTGCCTATTGTGTCCGGGAGCATTCGAAGATGAGGAAGAGAAGATCGACGCATTTGTGAAAGGATTGCCGGAAAGAATCCAAGAAGATATAAGTTCACACGAGCCCGCCTCTATACAACAGGCATGTAGAATGGCTCACAAACTCGTGAACCAAATTGAAGAAAGAATTAAAGAACAGACTGCTGAAGAGGCCAATGTGAAGCAAGTCAAAAGAAAGTGGGAGGAAAACGGTGATAAGAATCACCAATACAACAACAACAGCAATTACAACAATAATCGCAACAATTATCCCAACAATCGCAACATCAATCGCAACTACAACAAACGGCCCAACAACAATAACAACAACAACAGCAACAGCAACTACAACAATCATCCCAACAACAATAATAACCGCAACAACAACAACAATCAGAAGCAGCTATGCCAAAGGTGTGAAAAGTATCACTCGGGGTTCTGCACCAAATTTTGCAACAAGTGTAAAAGAAATGGTCATAGCGCGGCGAAGTGTGAGGTCTACGGACCAGGGGTTAATAGAACGAAAGGAACAAATGGTGTCGGAACGAGTAATGGCGGAGCAAGTAGTGTCGGAGCAAGTTATGCCAATGTAGTTTGTTATAAATGTGGAAAACCAGGCCACATTATTAGAAATTGCCCGAACTAGGAGAACACGAACGGACAAGGCCGTGGAAGAGTTTTCAATATTAATGCGATAGAGGCACAGGAAGACCCGGAGCTTGTTACGGGTACGTTTCTTATTGACAATAAATCTGCTTACGTTTTATTTGATTCGGGTGCGGATAGAAGCTATATGAGTAGAGATTTTTGTGCTAAATTAAGTTGTCCATTGACGCCTTTGGATAGTAAATTTTTACTCGAATTAGCAAATGGTAAATTAATTTCAGCAGATAATATATGTCGGAATCGAGAAATTAAACTGGTTAGCGAAACATTTAAGATTGATTTGATACCAGTAGAGTTAGGGAGTTTTGATGTGATAATCGGTATGGACTGGTTGAAAGAAGTGAAAGCGGAGATCGTTTGTTACAAAAATGCAATTCGCATTATACGAGAAAAAGGAAAACCCTTAATGGTGTACGGAGAAAAGGGCAACACGAAGCTACATCTTATTAGTAATTTGAAGGCACAAAAACTAATAAGAAAAGGTTGCTATGCTGTTCTAGCACACGTCGAGAAAGTACAAACTGAAGAAAAGAGCATCAATGATGTTCCCATTGCAAAAGAATTTCCAGATGTATTTCCGAAAGAATTACCGGGATTACCCCCACATCGATCCGTTGAATTTCAAATAGATCTTGTACCAGGAGCTGCACCAATAGCTCGTGCTCCTTACAGACTCGCACCCAGCGAGATGAAAGAACTGCAAAGCCAATTACAAGAACTTTTAGAGCGTGGTTTCATTCGACCAAGCACATCACCGTGGGGAGCTCCTGTTTTGTTTGTCAAGAAGAAAGATGGTACATTCAGGTTGTGTATCGACTACCGAGAGTTGAACAAACTTACCATCAAGAACCGCTACCCACTACCGAGAATCGATGACTTATTTGATCAACTACAAGGCTCGTCTGTTTATTCAAAGATTGACTTACGTTCCGGGTATCATCAAATGCGGGTGAAAGAAGATGATATTCCAAAGACTGCTTTCAGAACACGTTACGGTCATTACGAGTTTATGGTCATGCCGTTTGGTTTAACTAATGCACCAGCTGTGTTCATGGACCTTATGAACCGAGTGTGTGGACCATACCTTGACAAGTTTGTCATTGTTTTCATTGATGACATACTTATTTACTCAAAGAATGACCAAGAACACGGTGAACATTTGAGAAAGGTGTTAGAAGTATTGAGGAAGGAAGAATTGTACGCTAAGTTTTCAAAGTGTGCATTTTGGTTGGAAGAAGTTCAATTCCTCGGTCACATAGTGAACAAAGAAGGTATTAAGGTGGATCCGGCAAAGATAGAAACTGTTGAAAAGTGGGAAACCCCAAAAACTCCGAAACACATACGCCAGTTTTTAGGACTAGCTGGTTACTACAGAAGGTTCATCCAAGACTTTTCCAGAATAGCAAAACCCTTGACTGCATTAACGCATAAAGGGAAGAAATTTGAATGGAATGATGAACAAGAGAAAGCGTTTCAGTTATTGAAGAAAAAGCTAACTACGGCACCTATATTGTCATTGCCTGAAGGGAATGATGATTTTGTGATTTATTGTGATGCATCAAAGCAAGGTCTCGGTTGTGTATTAATGCAACGAACAAAGGTGATTGCTTATGCGTCTAGACAATTGAAGATTCACGAACAAAATTATACGACGCATGATTTGGAATTAGGCGCGGTTGTTTTTGCATTAAAGACTTGGAGGCACTACTTATATGGGGTCAAAAGTATTATATATACCGACCACAAAAGTCTTCAACACATATTTAATCAGAAACAACTGAATATGAGGCAGCGTAGGTGGATTGAATTATTGAATGATTACGACTTTGAGATTCGTTACCACCCGGGGAAGGCAAATGTGGTAGCCGATGCCTTGAGCAGGAAGGACAGAGAACCCATTCGAGTAAAATCTATGAATATAATGATTCATAATAACATTACTACTCAAATAAATGAGGCGCAACAAGGAGTTTTAAAAGAGGGAAATTTAAAGGATGAAATACCCAAAGGATCGGAGAAGCATCTTAATATTCGGGAAGACGGAACCCGGTATAGGGCTGAAAGGATTTGGGTACCAAAATTTGGAGATATGAGAGAAATGGTACTTAGAGAAGCTCATAAAACCAGATACTCAATACATCCTGGAACGGGGAAGATGTACAAGGATCTCAAGAAACATTTTTGGTGGCCGGGTATGAAAGCCGATGTTGCTAAATACGTAGGAGAATGTTTGACGTGTTCTAAGGTCAAAGCTGAGCATCAGAAACCATCAGGTCTACTTCAACAACCCGAAATCCCGGAATGGAAATGGGAAAATATTACCATGGATTTCATCACTAAATTGCCAAGGACTGCAAGTGGTTTTGATACTATTTGGGTAATAGTTGACCGTCTCAACAAATCAGCACACTTCTTGCCAATAAGAGAAGATGACAAGATGGAGAAGTTAGCACGACTGTATTTGAAGGAAGTCATCTCCAGACATGGAATACCAATCTCTATTATCTCTGATAGGGATGGCAGATTTATTTCAAGATTCTGGCAGACATTACAGCAAGCATTAGGAACTCGTCTAGACATGAGTACTGCCTATCATCCATAAACTGATGGGCAGAGCTAAAGGACGATACAAATGCTTGAAGACATGCTACGAGCATGTGTTATTGATTTCGGAAACAGTTGGGATCGACATCTACCGTTAGCAGAATTTTCCTACAACAACAGCTACCATTCAAGCATTGAGATGGCGCCGTTTGAAGCACTTTATGGTAGAAAGTGCAGGTCTCCGATTTGTTGGAGTGAAGTGGGGGATAGACAGATTACGGGTCCGGAGATTATACAAGAAACTACCGAGAAGATCATCCAAATTCAACAACGGTTGAAAACCGCCCAAAGTCGACAAAAGAGCTACGCTGACATTAAAAGAAAAGATATAGAATTTGAAATTGGAGAGATGGTCATGCTTAAAGTTGCACCTTGGAAAGGCGTTGTTCGATTTGGTAAACGAGGGAAATTAAATCCAAGGTATATTGGACCATTCAAGATTATTGATCGTGTCGGACCAGTAGCTTACCGACTTGAGTTACCTCAACAACTCGCGGCTGTACATAACACTTTCCACGTCTCGAATTTGAAGAAATGTTTTGCTAAAGAAGATCTCACTATTCCGTTAGATGAAATCTAAATCAACGAAAAACTTCAATTCATCGAAGAACCCGTCGAAATAATGGATCGTGAGGTTAAAAGACTTAAGCAAAACAAGATACCAATTGTTAAGGTTCGATGGAATGCTCGTAGAGGACCCGAGTTCACCTGGGAGCGTGAAGATCAGATGAAGAAGAAATACCCGCATCTATTTCCAGAAGATTCGTCAACACCTTCAACAGCTTAAAATTTCGGGACGAAATTTATTTAACGGGTAGGTACTGTAGTGACCCGAACTTTTCCATGTTTATATATATTAACTGAGATTGATATTTACATAATTAAATGTTTCCAACATATTAAGCAATCAAACTTGTTAAGACTTGATTAATTGAAATATGTTTCATATAGACAATTGACCACCCAAGTTGACCGGTGATTCACGAACGTTAAAACTTGTAAAAACTATATGATGACATATATATGGATATATATATAGTTAACATGATACTATGATAAGTAAACATATCATTAAGTATATTAACAATGAACTACATATGTAAAAACAAGACTACTAACTTAATGATTTTTAAACGAGACATGTATGTAACGATTATCGTTGTAAAGACATTTAATATATATATATCATATTAAGAGATATTCATACATGATAATATCATGATAATATAATAATTTAAAATCTCATTTGATATTATAAACATTGGGTTAACAACATTTAACAAGATCGTTAACGTAAAGGTTTCAAAACAACACTTACATGTAACGACTAACGATGACTTAACGACTCAGTTAAAATGTATATACATGTAGTGTTTTAATATGTATTTATACACTTTTGAAAGACTTCAATACACTTATCAAAATACTTCTACTTAACAAAAATGCTTACAATTACATCCTCGTTCAGTTTCATCAACAATTCTACTCGTATGCAACCGTATTCGTACTCGTACAATACACAGCTTTTAGATGTATGTACTATTGGTATATACACTCCAATGATCAGCTCTTAGCAGCCCATGTGAGTCACCTAACACATGTGGGAACCATCATTTGGCAACTAGCATGAAATATCTCATAAAATTACAAAAATATGAGTAATCATTCATGACTTATTTACATGAAAACAAAATAACATATCCTTTATATCTAATCCATACACCAACGACCAAAAACACCTACAAACACTTTCATTCTTCAATTTTCTTCATCTAATTGATCTCTCTCAAGTTCTATCTTCAAGTTCTAAGTGTTCTTCATAAATTCCAAAAGTTCTAGTTTCATAAAATCAAGAATACTTTCAAGTTTGCTAGCTCACTTCCAATCTTGTAAGGTGATCATCCAACCTCAAGAAATCTTTGTTTATTACAGTAGGTTATCATTCTAATACAAGGTAATAATCATATTCAAACTTTGGTTCAATTTCTATAACTATAACAATCTTATTTCAAGTGATGATCTTACTTGAACTTGTTTTCGTGTCATGATTCTGCTTCAAGAACTTCGAGCCATCCAAGGATCCATTGAAGCTAGATCCATTTTTCTCTTTTCCAGTAGGTTTATCCAAGGAACTTAAGGTAGTAATGATGTTCCTAACATCATTCAATTCATACATATAAAGCTATCTTATTCGAAGGTTTAAACTTGTAATCACTAGAACATAGTTTAGTTAATTCTAAACTTGTTCGCAAACAAAAATTAATCCTTCTAACTTGACTTTTAAAATCAACTAAACACATGTTCTATATCTATATGATATGCTAACTTAATGATTTAAAACCTGGAAACACGAAAAACACCGTAAAACCGGATTTACGCCGTCGTAGTAACACCGCGGGCTGTTTTGGGTTAGTTAATTAAAAACTATGATAAACTTTGATTTAAAAGTTGTTATTCTGAGAAAATGATTTTTATTATGAACATGAAACTATATGAAAAAATTATGGTTAAACTCAAAGTGGAAGTATGTTTTCTAAAATGGTCATCTAGACGTCGTTCTTTCGACTGAAATGACTACCTTTACAAAAACGACTTGTAACTTATTTTTCCGACTATAAACCTATACTTTTTCTGTTTAGATTCATAAAATAGAGTTCAATATGAAATCATATCAATTTGATTCACTCAAAACGGATTTAAAATGAAGAAGTTATGGGTAAAACAAGATTGGATAATTTTTCTCATTTTAGCTACGTGAAAATTGGTAACAAATCTATTCCAACCATAACTTAATCAACTTGTATTGTATATTATGTAATCTTGAGATACCATAGACACGTATACAATGTTTCGACCTATCATGTCGACACATCTATATATATTTCGGAACAACCATAGACACTCTATATGTGAATGTTGGAGTTAGCTATACAGGGTTGAGGTTGATTCCAAAATATATATAGTTTGAGTTGTGATCAATACTGAGATACGTATACACTGGGTCGTGGATTGATTCAAGATAATATTTATCGATTTATTTCTGTACATCTAACTGTGGACAACTAGTTGTAGGTTACTAACGAGGACAGCTGACTTAATAAACTTAAAACATCAAAATATATTAAAAGTGTTGTAAATATATTTTGAACATACTTTGATATATATGTATATATTGTTATAGGTTCGTGAATCAACCAGTGGCCAAGTCTTACTTCCCGACGAAGTAAATATCTGTGAAAGTGAGTTATTGTCCCACTTTTAAAATCTAATATTTTTGGGATGAGAATACATGCAGGTTTCATAACTGATTTACAAAATAGACACAAGTACGTGAAATTACATTCTATGGTTGAATTATCAAAATCGAATATGCCCCTTTTTATTAAGTCTGGTAATCTAAGAATTAGGGAACAGACACCCTAATTGACGCGAATCCTAAAGATAGATCTATTGGGCCTAACAAACCCCATCCAAAGTACCGGATGCTTTAGTACTTCGAAATTTATATCATATCCGAAGGGTGTCCCGGAAATGATGGGGATATTCTTATATATGCATCTTGTTATTGTCGGTTACCAGGTGTTCACCATATGAATGATTTTTATCTCTATGTATGGGATGTGTATTGAAATATGAAATCTTGTGGTCTATTATTATGATTTGATATATATAGGTTAAACCTATAACTCACCAACATTTTTGTTGACGTTTTAAGCATGTTTATTCTCAGGTGATTATTAAGAGCTTCCACTGTCGCATACTTAAATAAGGACGAGATTTGGAGTCCATGCTTGTATGATATTGTGTAAAAACTGCATTCAAGAAACTTATTTTGTTGTAACATATTTGTATTGTAAACCATTATGTAATGGTCGTGTGTAAACAGGATATTTTAGATTATCATTATTTGATAATCTACGTAAAGCTTTTTAAACCTTTATTGATGAAATAAAGGTTATGGTTTGTTTTAAAATGAATGCAGTCTTTGAAAAACGTCTCATATAGAGGTCAAAACCTCGCAACGAAATCAATTAATATGGAACGTTTTTAATCAATAAGAACGGGACATTTCACGATAGATCTATCTTTAGAGTTCGCGTCAATTAGGGTGTCTGTTCCCTAATTCTTAGATTACCAGACTTAATAAAAAGGGGCATATTTGATTTTGATAATTCAACCATATAATGTAGTTTCGATTACTTGTGTTTATTTAGTAAAACATTTATAAAAATTGCGCATGTATTCTCAGCCCAAAAATATAAAGGGTAAAAAGGCAAATAAAACTCACCTAATGTATTTTGTAGTAAAAATACATATGACGATATTGAACGAATGTAGGGTTGGCCTCGGATTCACGAACCTATATCAAGTATATATATTAACATATAATAACAACTAGCAAGTTTATATATTAATAATTTACATATCGTATTACTAAATAAGTTATATTTATCCTATATACTTTTAATAGTAAATTTTTATCTCTTAATACATTTATTAATAGTAATATAGTAAACTTATTAGAGTAGTTTAATAATATAATATTTATCATAATGTATTAGAAATAGAAATTTATTTCAAGGTTTATATGTGATAAGAATATATATGTTAATATATTTTATATATATAGCTTACTTAATGTCATTTTACTAATAACAATTTAGTAATATGTAATATTAATATAGTTGTAATGTACTTTTATAAAATGATATTTATTTGTAATAATAACAATAATAATAATAATAATAATAATAATAATAATAATAATAATAATAATAATAATAATAATAATAATAATACTAATAATAATAATAATAATAATAATAATAATAATAATAATAATAATAGTAATAATAAAGATAATAATAATGATAAGTATCTTCCTCAAAATAGGCTTAAAAAAAAATAAACTGCCCGCAACGAGACTCGAACCCGCAACCTCTCCTTTCCCAACGTAACCCCAAACCATCTGAGCTGTTGGTTACTTTCTAATTATTCTCGCGTTTTTATTTCTATATTATGTATCAAACTGTTACCCTCTTCCTCATTCATTATCATGAGCCCAATCAGTAATTTCGGCCCAACAGTTCTTTTCGGCCCAACAGTTCTTTTTATTAAAAAAATACTGTAGTGGCCTGGGTTCGAACCCAGGACCTTCTGTATACCCCTCACCACATGAAACCAGTTGGGCTGATGCCCGTTTTCTGAAATATTACTGAAAACATATGCATATAACTAGTACGTTCCTGTGTTCATTTATCTTCTTCTTTTTCTGTAATGATTCGACCAGCTGTAATTCCTCAAGGACTTTCGGTTTATCTTTTTTTTTTTTTATAACGTCCCCTCCATCATTCATTGCCCACCGAAAAAAAAATTATAATAAAATAAAGTATAACTCGTATGAGATATAGTGGAGTGGTTACTTTTACTTTTGCTTTTAAAAAAAACATACGATGATTACAAACAAAAAAAAATGGACGTCAAATTTTTATGGCCCATCTTGGTCGATCATGTATTGCCATTGTCCCACTGATGACATCGATATCCATTTGCTTTAGTGGGATAATAAAAAGAAATATATAGGGTGCCTTGGATACTCTTAAAGTATCATGGTGTGTTACACCTTTCTCTTATTGTTAAGTGTCGATCGAAAGAATATATATATATATATATATATATATATATATATATATATATATATATATATATATATATATATATATATATATATATATATATATATATATATATATATATATATATATTCGTTCCTATCCTTGCCCTCTTCCTTTTCGTTAGAAAACAGAATTATGCAGCAGTAATGATACAAATATATATATTAATGGGTTTCGATCATAAAGTTGGTGAAAATGGTTGTTGATTCAATATAAAGTAGTGGTCGATGATGTTTGGTTGGTTGGGTTGTAACCGACGTTGAATTCAAAAAAAAAAAATAAGATGGTTGATCAAGAGGTGATGGTGGTGGTGAGGATCACGGTGGTGATAACTCACTTAAGGTGGTGATGGCGGTTTAAGTTGTGGAACTGGATGGTGGTCCGTTATCTTTGTCGTGGGTTTGGTGTTGATAGTCGAACATAATAGTAGTAGTAACATCATGGTGCTCGGATTTGGGTCTAATCGATGATAATGGTTGTAGAGTTGGTCACATGGGGTTTGGTTTTGAGATGACAACCGATGAAGATAGTTTTCATGATAGTGAGGGTTCGAGGTGTTTGTTGATGGTTGAGTGGTGGTTGTAGTTCATCAGAGGTGGTGGAGACTTGTACTCAAGAAAACAGTAATTAAAATGGTTTAATTGATATTCATGTTGCAAGTTGAATGATCATAGATGGAAGTAGTGATGACTTGAGTTGATCGAGCAAGTGTTAATAATAAGGTGGATAAAATGGTGAAACTCAAATGGGTGTTAATCAATATAGGCCAGAGAAATCAATCAACAATAGAAGTTAGATAGCGATTTGGAAACAGAAAGGAATTCGAATATAATGGAGTGGTGGGGTTTCTTTGATTCTCACATAGAAGGACAAGGAGCAAGAAAATAAAAATACAAAAAGTTGAAATTAAAAGATAACAAATTCGTACCAACTTTTGACTTCTTAATTTATATTCAATTACTATTTAATTAATATTCATAATTAATAATAATTATTTAAATAATAATATTGATAATGATAGTGTAATAATCGAATGGGTTTTTATCTAACATCATATATTAATCGGTTATAATATATGAGGGAAGTGGTTGACTGAATTCTCACTCAGGAACATAAAACAATTAAAATGAAATATAAAGTAATCTGTGGAAATATTATACTCGTACCATTTGACAGAGATAGATAACAAATCTGAGACCAAAACAAAAAATAAATAAATAAAAATAAATAAATAAAGTTGATTGTTACGTGACACGGGTTTCCAATTATTTCACCTGTTCCCCTATCTGTAATTCGGTGTCCAGTATTATATAAAATAAGTAGCTTATTAATAATAATAATTATATACATCACATAATAAGATATCTTGTTTATCAATATTTATACATTTTAATTTAAAATGAAATAGTCAGTAATCATATACATGTATATATACATGTATATATATATATATATATATATATATATATATATATATATATATATATATATATATATATAACTAAACCAATATAGATTTATAATTATGTTTTAAATATCGAATAGTTTAAATATATTAATCATGTATTGATACAATTATTTCATAGTATATCAATTAATACTTTGTAATTGTTTTTGCAAATTGTTATACGTATATATGGTTATCTAATCGTAAACTAATGTTCGTGAATCGTCGGGATTAGTCAAAGCTCAAATACAGGAATCCATCTAAATAGTTCGAAATTTTTGTGACTCAACATTACAGAATTTGTTTATCGGGTCGAAATCATATAAAAATTAAGTTTAAATTTGGTTGAAAATTTCCGGGTCATCACAGTACCTACCCATTAAAGAAATTTCGTCCCGAAATTTGAGTGAGGTGTTCATGGCTAACAATAAAAATGTTTTCATGATAAATACAAGTTGATAAATAGAGTTTTATCATCATTGAAAATATGGATAAAATGATTTGATTAATCGAAGCGTATGAATGAAGCTATCACAAAAGATCGAGATGAAGAAATGGATTTTTCCATAACTTTTGACGTAGTCGCGATTGAATTCCGGAATTCAAGGGATTTAGAGAAAATCCACGAAATCTAAAAGATTTGATTTTTTGGCGAGTTAGGGAATTAAGATCTCTATAATTAAATACGATGATCTGCCTCGATTTCCCCGTCTGATATTTCCTTTATAAATTAAATTCTTTTCCGTTCCCTTATTTTCACCATTCCTATACTTTCTTTCTTAGTTCATACATCCAAAAGATTGTGAAAATGCTTAATCTAGTTCTGATCCTTGTCCTCATCCTTACTATAGCAACAATCATTCTCATTTTTCCAACTTCCACCAGAGGAATCTTCTTTATTTTACTTCGCCCTTGGGATTATAATGTTTTTAATTCTCCCGTGTCTTTATGTTGCGATAAACATTGATATACACGGTTTGTAATTTATGTGTTGTTATCGGGCTTTATATTCTCTCTTATATTTCAAAGCTCTATGCTTTTGTTTTCTCTTCCCGACTTCAAGTCAAGCGAATAATGGTCCAGAATTTGTAAATATAGAGTTTCGAATGATTATAATGTTCTAAGCAGGAAGGAACATGATTGCACGATTTGATTTTCAAATTTATCAATATCACTGAAGATAGAACCATCAAGAATACATATTTTTTTTTTTTTGTTCAGGAGTTAAGTAGAATGAGAGAATTATGTAACATGGCACATGATGACATTAGAGTCTGTGAATCATCACGTTTCATTAGAACTCAGCATGACTTACTGTAATATAATCACGTTGATCAAGTGTCATTATATTATACTAACTCATGCATCAGTTCCCAACATTACTTCAATAACATTCATATTTTAAGCTCAAAAGTTTACAGAATATAGAAACTAACAGTTTCTATATGATGTAATACTGATAGTACGAAGAGATTAATGATTTCAGATAAGAATAGTTATAAAAATATCTCCAGAAATATGGAGGATATTTATAATGAAAGATACTATAATATCACGAAATATCTAAGATCAGAGGATGATAGAAACTATTATCTGCAAGGGTTTAGAGTAAGGAGCAAGATATTCACTAAAGACTTTAGCAGACATTGAATCATTTGGATTCTTTGAAGTCAAACTTATTCTTTGTGATTTGTCCACTGCTTTCTTCCTAGTTTCGCATAATATGCTTTTCGGTACTAAATTTTCTATTGAATGTTTCCAATATAATGATACACAGGAAGCACGAGGAGGTATATAATTTCGGACGAGAATATTTATGAAAATATCCTCAGAAATATCGAAGATATTGATGATGATATTTTGGAATTTCTAAGTTCGATGGTTGATGGAGAAAGATTTTCCGCAAGATTTTAACATGACTTCGGAGCAAGATATTTTCTAAAGATTTCAACGGATCCAGAATTACCTGAATCCTTTGAATATATGGTTTGGTCCTTGTATTTGTCCTTGGTCTCCTTCATGGTTAGCTCAATCCGTTTTTCAGTTCTAACTTTTCTGAGCTTTTCCAACATACTATTCTTTATCATCAAACTTCCGATGATTAAAGTCGTTTACGGTTGCCTAAAGTTTCTACTGCTTCATTCAGCTTTTTCAACATTCAGAGTATTGATTTGTAGACTGAGTGCTGTTCAGAATTTCAGAATAAAAGACCATAATTCTAAAAGATGAATGTTATACATATAACTGTTGATGTAGATATGCTGTGCGTTTTCAAAGTACTGATTGCTGACTCCCGATAATTGGTATGGCAGTTCTCGTTACAAGATGCGGGTGATTATATGATGAGACTTCAATAGATAAATATACTGATTTGTCGGAGAGATTTAAGCCAAGGAGCAACGAGGTTGCTGGTACGTCTGGTAATATGATGGAATATAAAAGGTTCCCCGGTAATAATAAAAGAGCGCGCATATAAATCAAGATTATAATAAGGTTGTTTCGAATGAAAAGTCGAAGTTGTCTTGTTGGAGCTATGACAAAACTGGCTATCTCGAACAGCAGATGCAAAGTTATTTTCGGTAATAATAATGCTAAAGAAGCTAGCACAGATACGTGTTAAACGTTTATTCAGGTTTCGAGTATTTTCAGGTGCATGACTATATGCATCAATCATTTCTTCCGTAGATGAAATGCGGTTGGTTCATCCTCTCGATTGAGGTGTTTTCAAGATTCATGAAAGGTTTGATCGCAGATTGTAATCGTCAAGATAAAAATGAGATTTAGATGAAATCAAGTGGCAAACTTGAAGAATTGTTTAGTTTCATATATTATAATCAATATTTTAATTCATTTCAATTGTCCAATGTTATTAGTCCACAGTCGATAGTCCACAGTTAACAGTCTAATAATTTATATATAGTTTAATATATAATATTCGAATTAATTAATAAATATCGTGACCCGTGTACATGTCTCAGACTCGATCACAACTCAAAGTATATATATTATTTGAGAATCAACCTCAACCCTGTATAGAGAACTCGATCATTACTGCATATAGAGTGTCTGTGGTGATTCCAAATAATATATATAGATGCGTCGATATGATATGTCAAAACCTTGTGTCCCGATATTTAAAGTGCGTAAAATAAATAACAGAAATTAAATGACGATAAATAAAGTGCGTAAAGTAAATAACAGAAATTAAATGACGATAAATAAAATTGCGAGAATGTAAATTGCGATAAATAAACTGCGATAAATAAATTGCGATAATTAAATGGTAATACGAAATTAACAGTTAGCTAGGAACAGTTAGCTAGGATTTTGTTAGCGTGGATTCTTAATAGAATTTCATATTGTTAATTAATCTGTTTCTAATCAATTTTTATTGTGTCCATTATTTCCTCATTATGCCACTTGTTGGATTCTGATAGGTCAAAATCCAAATATGTAATTGGATGAAAATGGTTATTCTGTGGTGAACGGATTTGTATATCGATGGATGTAAGTAGGATAGTATATGACTGTTGAAATAGATTCGAAGAACGTACAATGTAACTTATTAATGTGAAATTTAAATAGTCCTCGGGTATTACCTACCCATTAAAATATTTTCACCATTAACAGTTTGTACAAGAGAATTTTTAATTACAATCTTTATGAAAACATATACATATATATTTTCTTCAGATGTATTCATGGATTTAATGAGTTAGTATGATATTAAACTCATTTGCTTTTCGGTTGGAACTAGAATAAATAATCTCTAAAACTTTAGAGATTACATATTCGACATGTCGAACGAAGATCATACTCAAAGTACAGATGATGATATTGAAGCATGGACTGTTGATGGTACTGGTGCTGTTATTGATTGTACTGTTGGTGCCGGTGATGTTGCTGAAGCTGGTACATTTTGCACCATATTCTCCGAACTGATTATTCGAGCGCGAAGTTCGTTGACTTATTACTCCGGGATGATTGTCGGTCGGAACGAGCAGATGAATAAGGTTCAGAATTGTGGATAGAATATAATCTTGTCGAGTTACCCTGGAAATGAGACTGAAAATGGTGTCTCGAACAGGTTCGCCGGTAAACGCTTCAGGTTCATTGTCAAGAGGTGAATTCGGTTGGTGGAAGGGATTGCCTTCTGCGCGTTTCCATTAATTAAGTTGACTACGAACCCATCAGATGAATTGATAATGGCTGATTGGTTGATTCATGTCGATGACGCTGTTTTCGGAGCTTAGGTGAACATCTATGTCAGAATAGCTATCGGAATAACTATCGGAATAGCTATCGGAATCTGAGGGACTCGAACTGGTTGCAGTATTCATCTCGTACGATCAGATGAAGGATTTTCGATAAGAAATAGATTATAGGATGTAGATTAGTACCCTGCAATACATAATTTACATATGCATATATAATACTAAAATCCCATAAGTTACGGAGGAATCTACGGAAGTTGTCAGGCAAAGTTACAGTAACAGATACGTTAAGATATGAAGCAGCAGATACGCTAAGATATGAATTTTGTCTATACACTATTCATGCAGTCAATGCAGTAAAACGTGTCTAGACTAAGAATGATAAGCAAGTGATTCTCTAAGAATGATAAGCAGGTAATTTTTGACACAAAATGATAAGCAAAACTTTTGACATGCAGACACGGTCAAAGTCCAGACTCGCTAATGCATCCTAACGACTTATCAGTTAGACACACTAATGCAGACATGGTTCGCTAAGACCACCGCTCTAATACCAACTGTGAAGAACCGTCCTAATCCATCCGGACGAAGTCCATATCGATTATAAACGATTCACAACAGTTGATTACATTGCGAGGTACTTGACCTCTATATGATAAATTTTACAAACATTGCATTCGTTTTTAAAAAGATAATCTTTCATTACATCGCAAGTTGACGGCATGCATACTATTTCATAATATATCTATCTATAACTGACTTAATAATAATCTTGATGAACTCAACGACTTGAATGCAACATCTTTTGAAATATGTCACGAATGACTCCAAGTAATATCTCTAAAAATGAACAAATGCACAGCGGAAGATTTCTTTCGTACCTGAGAATAAACATGCTTTCAAGTGTCAACCAAAAGGTTGGTGAGTTCATTAGTTTATCATAAATAATCATTTCATAACTTTTAATAGACCACAAGATTTCATATTTCCATTTCTCATAAACATACGTCCCATACATAGAGACAAAAATATCATTCATATGGATTGAACACCTGGTAACCGACATTCATAATTTGTATATAAGAATATCCCCATCATTCCGGGATCCTCCTTCGGACATGATATAAATTTTGAAGTACTAAAGCATCCGGTACTTTGGATGGGGCTTGTTGGGCCCGATAGATCTATCTTTAGAGTTCGCGTCAATTAGGGTGTCTGTTCCCTAATTCTTAGATTACCAGACTTAATAAAAAGGGGCATATTTGATTTCGATAATTCCACCATATAATGTAGTTTCGATTACTTGTGTCTATTTAGTAAAACATTTATAAAAATTGCGCATGTATTCTCAGCCCAAAAATATAAAGGGTAAAAAGGCAAATGAAACTCACCTAATGTATTTTGTAGTAAAAATACATATGACGATATTGAACGAATGCAGGGTTGGCCTCGGATTCACGAACCTATATCAAGTATATATATTAACATATAATAACAACTAGCAAGTTTATATATTAATAATTTACATATCGTATTACTAAATAAGTTATATTTATCCTATATACTTTTAATAGTTAATATTTATCTCTTAATACATTTATTAATAGTAATATAGTAAACTTATTAGAGTAGTTTAATAAAATAATATTTATCATAATGTATTAAAAATAGAAATTTATTTCAAGGTTTATATGTGATAAGAATATATATGTTAATATATTTTATATATATATCTTACTTAATGTCATTTTACTAATAACAATTTAGTAATATGTAATATTAATATAGTTGTAATGTACTTTTATAAAATGATATTTATTTGTAATAATAACAATAATAATAATAATAATAATAATAATAATAATAATAATAATAATAATAATAATAATAATAATAATAATAATAATAATAATAATAATAATAGTAATAATAAAGATAATAATAATGATAAGTATCTACCTCAAAATAGGCTTAAAAAAATAAAGTGCCCGCAACGAGACTCGAACCCGCAACCTCTCCTTTCCCAACGTAACCCCAAACCATCTGAGCTGTTGGTTACTTTCTAATTATTCTCGCATTTTTATTTCTATATTATGTATCAAACTGTTACCCTCTTCCTCATTCATTATCATGAGCCCAATCAGTAATTTCGGCCCAACAGTTCTTTTCGGCCCAACAGTTCTTTTTATTAAAAAAATACTGTAGTGGCCTGGGTTCAAACCCAGGACCTTCTGTATACCCCTCACCACATGAAACCAGTTGGGCTGATGCCCTTTTTCTGAAATATTACTGAAAACATATGCATATAACTCGTACGTTCCTGTGTTCATTTATCTTCTTCTTTTTCTGTAATGATTCGACCAGCTGCAATTCCTCAAGGACTTTCGGTTTCTCTTTTTTTTTCTTTTTCTTTTTTTTTTATAACGTCCCCTCCATCATTCATTGCCCACCGAAAAAAAAATTATAATAAAATAAAGTATAACTCGTATGAGATATAGTGGATTGGTTACTTTTACTTTTGCTTTTAAAAAAAAACATACGATGATTACAAACAAACAAAATGGACGTCAAATTTTTATGGCCCATCTTGGTCGATCATGTATTGCCATTGTCCCACTGATGACATCGATATCCATTTGCTTTAGTGGGATAATAAAAAGAAATATATAGGGTGCCTTGGATACTCTTAAAGTATCATGGTGTGTTACACCTTTCTCTTATTGTTAAGTGCCGATCAAAAGAAAATATATATATATATATATATATATATATATATATATATATATATATATATATATATATATATATATATATATATATTCGTTCCTATCCTTGCCCTCTTCCTTTTCGTTAGAAAACAGAATTATGCAGCAGTAATGATACAAATATATATATTAATGGGTTTCAATCATAAAGTTGGTGAAAATGGTTGTTGATTCAATATAAAGTAGTGGTCGATGATGTTTGGTTGGTTGGGTTGTAACCGACGTTGAATTCAAAAAAAAAATAAGATGGTTGATCAAGAGGTGATGGTGGTGGTGAGGATCACGGTGGTGATAACTCACTTAAGGTGGTGATGGCGGTTTAAGTTGTGGAACTGGATGGTGGTCCGGTATGGTTGTCGTGGGTTTGGTGTTGATAGTCGAACATAATAGTAGTAGTAACATCATGGTGCCCGGATTTGGGTCTAATCGATGATAATGGTTGTAGAGTTGGTCACATGGGGTTTAGTTTTGAGATGACAACCGATGAAGATAGTTTTCATGATAGTGAGGGTTCGAGGTGTTTGTTGATGGTTGAGTGGTGGTTGTAGTTCATCAGAGGTGGTGGAGACTTGTACTCAAGAAAACAGTAACTAAAATGGTTTAGTTGATATTCATGTTGCAAGTTGAATGATCATAGATGGAAGTAGTGATGACTTGAGTTGATCGAGCAAGTGTTAAGAATAAGGTGGATAAAATGATGAAACTCAAATGGGTGTTAATTAATTTAGGCTAGAGAAATCAATCAACAATAGAAGTTAGATAGCGAATTGGAAACAGAATGGAATTCGAATATAATGGAGTGGTGGGGTTTCTTTGATTCTCACATAGAAGGACAAGGAGCAAGAAAATAAAAATACAAAAAGTTGAAATTGAAAGATAACAAATTCGTACCAACTTTTGACTTCTTAATTTATATTCAATTACTATTTAATTAATATTCATAATTAATAATAATTATTTAAATAATAATATTGATAATGATAGTGTAATAATCGAATGGGTTTTTATCTAACATCATATATTAATCGGTTATAATATATGAGGGAAGTGGTTGACAGAATTCTCACTCAGGAACATAAAACAATTAAAATGAAATATAAAGTAATCTGTGGAAATATTATACTCGTACCATTTGACAGAGATAGATAACAAATCTGAGACCAAAACAAAAAATAAGAAAATAAAAATAAATAAATAAAGTTGATTGTTACGTGACACGGGTTTCCAATTATTTCACCTGTTCCCCTATCTGTAATTCGGTGTCCAGTATTATATAAAATAAGTAGCTTATTAATAATAATAATTATATACATCACATAATAAGATATCTTGTTTATCAATATTTATACATTTTAATTTAAAATGAAATAGTCAATAATCATATACATGTATATATATATATATATATATATATATATATATATATATATATATATATATATATATATATATATATATATAACTAAACCAATATAGATTTATAATTATGTTTTAAATATCGAATAGTTTAAATATATTAATCATGTATTGATACAATTATTTCATAGTATATCAATTAATACTTTGTAATTGTTTTTGCAAATTGTTATACGTATATATGGTTATCTAATCGTAAACTAATGTTCGTGAATCGTCGGGATTAGTCAAAGGTCAAATACAGGAATCCATCTAAATAGTTCGAAAATGGTTATTCTGTGGTGAACGGATTTGTATATCGATGGATGTAAGTAGGATAGTATATGACTGTTGAAATAGATTCGAAGAACGTACAATGTAACTTATTAATGTGAAATTTAAATAGTCCTCGGGTATTACCTACCCATTAAAATATTTTCACCATTAACAGTTTGTACAAGAGAATTTTTAATTACAATCTTTATGAAAACATATACATATATATTTTCTTCAGATGTATTCATGGATTTAATGAGTTAGTATGATATTAAACTCATTTGCTTTTCGGTTGGAACTAGAATAAATAATCTCTAAAACTTTAGAGATTACATATTCGACATGTCGAACGAAGATCATACTCAAAGTACAGATGATGATATTGAAGCATGGATTGTTGATGGTACTGGTGCTGTTATTGATTGTACTGTTGGTGCCGGTGATGTTGCTGAAGCTGGTACATTTTGCACCATATTCTCCGAATTGATTATTCGAGCGCAAAGTTCGTTGACTTATTACTCCGGGATGATTGTCGGTCGAAACGAGCAGATGAATAAGGTTCAGAATTGTGGATAGAATATAATCTTGTCGAGTTACCCTGGAAATGAGACTGAAAATGGTGTCTCGAACAGGTTCGCCGGTAAACGCTTCAGGTTCATTGTCAAGAGGTGAATTCGGTTGGTGGAAGGGATTGCCTTCTGCGCGTTTCCATTAATTAAGTCGACTACGAACCCATCAGATGAATTGATAATGGATGATTGGTTGATTCATGTCGATGACGCTGTTTTCGGAGCTTAGGTGAACATCTATGTCAGAATAGCTATCGGAATAACTATCGGAATAGCTATCGGAATCTGAGGGACTCGAACTGGTTGCAGTATTCATCTCGTACGATCAGATGAAGGATTTTCGATAAGAAATAGATTATAGGATGTAGATTAGTACCCTGCAATACATAATTTACATATGCATATATAATACTAAAATCCCATAAGTTACGGAGGAATCTATGGAAGTTGTCAGGCAAAGTTACAGTAACAGATACGTTAAGATATGAAGCAGCAGATACGCTAAGATATGAATTTTGTCTATACACTATTCATGCAGTCAATGCAGTAAAACGTGTCTAGACTAAGAATGATAAGCAAGTGATTCTCTAAGAATGATAAGCAGGTAATTTTTGACACAAAATGATAAGCAAAACTTTTGACATGCAGACACGGTCGAAGTCCAGACTCGCTAATGCATCCTAACGACTTATCAGTTAGACACACTAATGCAGACATGGTTCGCTAAGACCACCGCTCTGATACCAACTGTGAAGAACCATCCTAATCCATCCGGACGAAGTCCATATCGATTATAAACGATTCACAACAGTTGATTACATTGCGAGGTACTTGACCTCTATATGATACATTTTACAAACATTGCATTCGTTTTTGAAAAGATAATCTTTCATTACATCGCAAGTTGACGGCATGCATACTATTTCATAATATATCTATCTATAACTGACTTAATAATAATCTTGATGAACTCAACGACTTGAATGCAACATCTTTTGAAATATGTCACGAATGACTCCAAGTAATATCTCTAAAAATGAACAAATGCACAGCGGAAGATTTCTTTCGTACCTGAGAATAAACATGCTTTCAAGTGTCAACCAAAAGGTTGGTGAGTTCATTAGTTTATCATAAATAATCATTTCATAACTTTTAATAGACCACAAGATTTCATATTTCCATTTCTCATAAACATACGTCCCATACATAGAGACAAAAATATCATTCATATGGATTGAACACCTGGTAACCGACATTCATAATTTGTATATAAGAATATCCCCATCATTCCGGGATCCTCCTTCGGACATGATATAAATTTTGAAGTACTAAAGCATCCGGTACTTTGGATGGGGCTTGTTGGGCCCGATAGATCTATCTTTAGAGTTCGCGTCAATTAGGGTGTCTGTTCCCTAATTCTTAGATTACCAGACTTAATAAAAAGGGGCATATTTGATTTCGATAATTCCACCATATAATGTAGTTTCGATTACTTGTGTCTATTTAGTAAAACATTTATAAAAATTGCGCATGTATTCTCAGCCCAAAAATATAAAGGGTAAAAAGGCAAATGAAACTCACCTAATGTATTTTGTAGTAAAAATACATATGACGATATTGAACGAATGCAGGGTTGGCCTCGGATTCACGAACCTATATCAAGTATAGATATTAACATATAATAACAACTAGCAAGTTTATATATTAATAATTTACATATCGTATTACTAAATAAGTTATATTTATCCTATATACTTTTAATAGTTAATATTTATCTCTTAATACATTTATTAATAGTAATATAGTAAACTTATTAGAGTAGTTTAATAAAATAATATTTATCATAATGTATTAAAAATAGAAATTTATTTCAAGGTTTATATGTGATAAGAATATATATGTTAATATATTTTATATATATAGCTTACTTAATGTCATTTTACTAATAACAATTTAGTAATATGTAATATTAATATAGTTGTAATGTACTTTTATAAAATGATATTTATTTGTAATAATAACAATAATAATAATAATAATAATAATAATAATAATAATAATAATAATAATAATAATAATAATAATAATAATAATAATAATAATAATAATAATAATAATAATAGTAATAATAAAGATAATAATAATGATAAGTATCTACCTCAAAATAGGCTTAAAAAAAATAAAGTGCCCGCAACGAGACTCGAACCCGCAACCTCTCCTTTCCCAACGTAACCCCAAACCATCTGAGCTGTTGGTTACTTTCTAATTATTCTTGCATTTTTATTTCTATATTATGTATCAAACTGTTACCCTCTTCCTCATTCATTATCATGAGCCCAATCAGTAATTTTGGCCCAACAGTTCTTTTCGGCCCAACAGTTCTTTTTATTAAAAAAAATACTGTAGTGGCCTGGGTTCGAACCCAGGACCTTCTGTATACCCCTCACCACATGAAACCAGTTGGGCTGATGCCCTTTTTCTGAAATATTACTGAAAACATATGCATATAACTCGTACGTTCCTGTGTTCATTTATCTTCTTCTTTTTCTGTAATGATTCGACCAGCTGCAATTCCTCAAGGACTTTCGGTTTCTCTTTTTTTTTTTTTTTTTATAACGTCCCCTCCATCATTCATTGCCCACCGAAAAAAAAATTATAATAAAATAAAGTATAACTCGTATGAGATATAGTGGAGTGGTTACTTTTACTTTTGCTTTTAAAAAAAACATACGATGATTACAAACAAAAAAAATGGACGTCAAATTTTTATGGCCCATCTTGGTCGATCATGTATTGCCATTGTCCCACTGATGACATCGATATCCATTTGCTTTAGTGGGATAATAAAAAGAAATATATAGGGTGCCTTGGATACTCTTAAAGTATCATGGTGTGTTACACCTTTCTCTTATTGTTAAGTGTCGATCGAAAGAAAAAAAATATATATATATATATATATATATATATATATATATATATATATATATATATATATATATATATATATATATATATATATATATATTCGTTCCTATCCTTGCCCTCTTCCTTTTCGTTAGAAAACAGAATTATGCAGCAGTAATGATACAAATATATATATATTAATGGGTTACGATCATAAAGTTGGTGAAAATGGTTGTTGATTCAATATAAAGTAGTGGTCGATGATGTTTGGTTGGTTGGGTTGTAACCGACGTTGAATTCAAAAAAAAAAAAAAATAAGATGGTTGATCAAGAGGTGATGGTGGTGGTGAGGATCACGGTGGTGATAACTCACTTAAGGTGGTGATGGCGGTTTAAGTTGTGGAACTGGATGGTGGTCCGGTATGGTTGTCGTGGGTTTGGTGTTGATAGTCGAACATAATAGTAGTAGTAACATCATGGTGCTCGGATTTGGGTCTAATCGTTGATAATGGTTGTAGAGTTGGTCACATGGGGTTTGGTTTTGAGATGACAACCGATGAAGATAGTTTTCATGATAGTGAGGGTTCGAGGTGTTTGTTGATGGTTGAGTGGTGGTTGTAGTTCATCAGAGGTGGTGGAGACTTGTACTCAAGAAAACAGTAACTAAAATGGTTTAGTTGATATTCATGTTGCAAGTTGAATGATCATAGATGGAAGTAGTGATGACTTGAGTTGATCGAGCAAGTGTTAAGAATAAGGTGGATAAAATGGTGAAACTCAAATGGGTGTTAATCAATATAGGCTAGAGAAATCAATCAACAATAGAAGTTAGATAGCGAATTAGAAACAGAATGGAATTCGAATATAATGGAGTGGTGGGGTTTCTTTGATTCTCACATAGAAGGACAAGGAGCAAGAAAATAAAAATACAAAAAGTTGAAATTGAAAGATAACAAATTCGTACCAACTTTTGACTTCTTAATTTATATTCAATTACTATTTAATTAATATTCATAATTAATAATAATTATTTAAATAATAATATTGATAATGATAGTGTAATAATCGAATGGGTTTTTATCTAACATCATATATTAATCGGTTATAATATATGAGGGAAGTGGTTGACAGAATTCTCACTCAGGAACAAAAAACAATTAAAATGAAATATAAAGTAATCTGTGGAAATATTATACTCGTACCATTTGACAGAGATAGATAACAAATCTGAGACCAAAACAAAAAATAAAAAAATAAAAATAAATAAATAAAGTTGATTGTTACGTGACACGGGTTTCCAATTATTTCACCTGTTCCCCTATCTGTAATTCGGTGTCCAGTATTATATAAAATAAGTAGCTTATTAATAATAATAATTATATACATCACATAATAAGATATCTTGTTTATCAATATTTATACATTTTAATTTAAAATGAAATAGTCAGTAATCATATACATGTATATATATATATATATATATATATATATATATATATATATATAACTAAACCAATATAGATTTATAATTATGTTTTAAATATCGAATAGTTTAAATATATTAATCATGTATTGATACAATTATTTCATAGTATATCAATTAATACTTTGTAATTGTTTTTGCAAATTGTTATACGTATATATGGTTATCTAATCGTAAACTAATGTTCGTGAATCGTCGGGATTAGTCAAAGGTCAAATACAGGAATCCATCTAAATAGTTCGAAATTTTTTTGACTCAACATTACAGAATTTGTTTATCGGGTCGAAATCATATAAAAATTAAGTTTAAATTTGGTTGAAAATTTCCGGGTCATCACATGTTAAACCCGGTAGCTACCTTTAGGATTAGCGTGAATTAGGGCCATACCCGATTCTAATTCTTAGGTTACCAAGTAATAATAATCAGGGGAAAAATATTCACATCAATTGGTGGCAATTATCATGTCCACATAATTCAATAATAATCCGCAGAACTTCTGTCTGCATAATAATTTATTCAAGGAATGTTTTGCTTGTGTCTATCTCGTCAAACATTTATAAAAGCATTTCATGTATTCGCAGTTCAAAATATATTTCAAAAACATTTAATAAAGCAGTTATAAAAGCAGTACATGTATACTCAGTCCCAAAAATGTAAAGAGTAAAAGGGAATCAAATGAACTCACCTAATGTATTTTGTAGTAAAAATACATATGACTATATTGAACAATGCAGGGTTGGCCTCGGATTCACGAACCTATACCATTTGTATATTTATTAATATACATAGTTGTAATCAAACAAATATAAATTTATTAATTATATCCTTTTATATTGATAATATATATATATATATATATATATATATATATATATATATATATATATATATATATATATATATATATATATATATATATATATATATATATATATATATATATATATATATATATATATATGTTTCTTATATTCATTTTGTATATAAAAATATATTAAATTTTTGTTATGTCATGTGTATTAAATATATCATTTTTATATTAATAATAGTAGTTATAATAAGACCAAAATAATATTAATAGTGGTAAAATGATTATAATACTTAATGTTATTAATAAGATAGTAATGTTACTGATTCTATTAATGATAATAATGTTATTAATGATAGTAGTTATAATAAGACCATAACAGTCCATCAGTCATAAATATAAAGTGCGAGTGTCCTCGTCAAATTATCCTTATAGCCGAAGTTAAATATTCCAACTAATTGGGGACTTAAACTGTAACAAGATTTTAATACTTTGTTTAATAATTACACCAGGATGTCGACTGAGTGTAACCCAAGGTTTTAATATTTTGTTATCAATTATACCAAGTGTCCTTGTACATAATTTCACCCCTGTTTTAATTATTCTAGTGGCTATTAATCCATTCCCATGTCCGGTTAAATGAACGATTATTCGTACATATAAATACCCCGCCCATCGTGTCCGATCGAGTGTATATGGTAATTTATAGGGACGCCCAATTGTAAATCTTTATATTAACATTAACAAACTATCATTTAGTTAAACAAATATAAAGCCCATTAATAGCCCATAGTCTAATTTCCACAAGTGTCGTTCTTTTGTCCAAACCCCAATTATGGTACAAAGCCCAATTACCCAATTTTAGTAATTAGCCCAACATCATGATTACTTCGGATTAAATAAGCATAATAATAACTTAGCTACGAGACATTAAATTAAAAAGGTTGAACATAACTTACAATGATTAAAAATAGCGTAGCGTTACACGGACAGAATTTCGACTTACACCCTTACAACATTCGCTAACATACCCTTATTATTAGAATTATAATTAAAATTAAAATTAAAATATAAATTATAAATATAAATATTACGATATAGATAGAGAGATGGATGGATATATTGGATGATTTTTACGATCAGAATGCGTGAGCTTTATAGGCAGTTTCAAAATTAGGGGCTCCGCGACTCGCGTAGTTTTTGCACTGCAAACTCCGCAACTCGCGGAGTTTGCTTTTACAGCTCACACAAGTTTGGAGCCTTTCTTGCCGACGGTTTATAATATATTATATAATATATAAATAATTATAAGAATTATTTAAATATTATATTATATTTATGTGCATAGTTGACTTGTAGTTTTTAGTCTGTTGCGTCGAGCGTTGAGAGTTGACTCATGTCCCGGTTCCGGATTTTCAAACGTCCTTGCGTACAATTTAATATCTTGTACTTTGCGTTTTGAATCTTGTACTCTTGTAATTTCGAGACGTTTCTTATCAATAATTGGAACCTCTTTGATTGTATTTTGTACTTTTGAGCTTTTTGGTCGTTTGCGTCTTCAATTCGTCGAATCTGTCTTTTGTCTTCACCTTTTATTATTTAAACGAATATCACTTTTAAATAGAACAATTGCAACTAAAAGCTTGTCTTTCTTGAGGAATAATGCTATGAAATATATGTTCGTTTTTAGCATTATCAAATATTCCCACACTTAAGCGTTGCTTGTCCTCAAGCAATATCGTCTTGAAATACTAGAATCACTTCTTTATTCTTCACACTTTGTACATCAGTGATTTCTATACGGCGGTATAAACAATGGTAGTAACGATATGGTTTACAGTCCCACATGACTATAAAAATTTAGATCCATTAAGGAAATTGGATCTTTATGAAAACATTTGATCTTTTGAAAATTAAATCTAGTTTTTACCCTAGATAAGTTTTTCGGAATAACCCTTTACCGGTGTTTGCAAAATATTTTTGTGGGTTTGGTGGGTTTCAAATTTGAAAATTTTAGCTCAAAACTTATGGTTTTGTGTCACCCACTTGCTAACCTTGTATTTGGAAAGCAACACGTCCAGTTTACTTGTCCCGTATATTACCTTTCGGTAAACTACCGTACGGTTGTAAAGGAAAGCGTTGAACAAGCAACAGTTAAGGCAATGTCCCCTGACATGCTTTTAATTATGGTCTATAACGTGTCGAACGCAATTACTATCCTTGGTAGGAGCAATAGTAAAGCTCACCCTTATAATTTTTCGGTCTGGCACAAGGTCCTGTCCTTGACCATGCTATGCAACCACCGTTCTTACGGTTGACACCCGATTTAGTTCAGGTGACCTAATGAATTCCAGGTGAATTCCTAGGATTTTACGTTCAATGGTAATGAACGCATTGAAAATGGGTTTTCAGAAAACAAATCGGTTTATAATTTGATCAAAATATTTTCTCGTTCAAGCTCGAGTTTAGATATCATTGAATTCCATGAGTTTGAATTCTCAATCTTTAAGGTCAATCTCAAGGATTGAGTAATATCAGTCTTAAAAGCTGATTTTTAATCTTTAAAGGAGATTATCCTTTCTGGGGATCTGATTCATTAGTCTTATCCAGCTAATTTGCATGGTGCCCCCCATTTTACGAGATAAATCCTTCTCATGGTTAGGATAAATCTGACCACTTGGCGACCCTGTTTAATGCCGAGGTCCGTGGATTTCCTGCTGATTTTAGTGATGACTTTTCTAGATTTTTCGTCAACCTACAGCTGGTCTGGACGACAACTTCTTGACCTAAATCAAGAAGCGCGTGTCTTTTTCGGAAGACTTTACTTCCTTTTAATGATGGAATTGATTCATCGTGTAGATCCATCTTTCTTACAGTAAATCAGGTAAAAATTTTTAGTTTAGTCCAAAGCAAAAGTATTTTCAGTTATTTGTACAAAAATATGTGATATATGTTTTGAATAACTTGGAGAATTTTCCCACACTTGGCTTTTATTTTCCTTTTTATTGTCCTCTATTCCATTTTAAATGAATTTTAACATTTTGGTTTGTTTCTCAATTTATGTCCTTTCCGAGGTTACAATAATTTCGGTATTAAAACCTAGTTTTATCGTTCATAAATATGTATAAACATGATTTTGAGTTCATTTAATTGAAAATTTTGAAAAATTTTACTAGAATTGGGTAGTCAGTATATAAGACTAGGGTTGTTCTTTATTATCAGAGAGCACTAGATTCTAATACATCTACTGCTTTACTAGTATTTTTAATGGTAACCCAGTGTTTAAGATAAAAATTTTAAAATCCGAAAGAATTTAACCCCTTCCCACACTTAAGATCTTGCAATGCCCTCATTTGCAAGAAATCAGTAACAATTTAAATTATTGAGGGTGATTTGTGTGAAAATGATTAAATTTTACCAGAGTTTCCAAATATATTGGCGTTTGTTTGCTGAATGATAAATGGTGCACATCATTTGTTCATTCCGTCTTGTTGTTATTTCACATATATTTTGCATCTTGTCGTCAAAATTAGTTGCTTTTGCTGAACTTAATGCCAGTCTTTGAAAATGCGTTGTTTTACCCTGTTGTGTACATAAGATAAACTGCAAACATATATACATATTTTTGAAGTTTGGTATATTACCCCACATTCAAAAATTATTAAAATCTAAGAATAAAAGTTAGAAAATTATAAAAACTATTACAATATTAACATAAGTATTAAACGTATCAACATTACAAATTACAAAATAAATAAAACTAAGTAGACTAGGGATGATACTGATACCAATAGGGGTTCCATGCATAACCATAGGTGCTATAGAATGCTTCGGCTGGGTTATACGTAGGATACGGTGGTTGCATCTCTATAGACCAGGGAGGGAATATGGGTTTTGGAGTAGGAATATAGTTTCTACCTATATGTTGGCAATGAGCTATGATTTGGTTTTGATGAACTTGCCAATCTTCAAATGCTCTCTGTCTAGCATTTTCGTACTCCTGTGAAGCTATAAACCTTTGCATTTCTTGCATTTCATTTCCCCCTCCTACATTACCTTGCTGTTGGTTTCTCTCAACCTGTGGATGTCTACCATGGTATTGTACTGCGGCGTTATTTCGCCTCTTCAAAACTTTCGCACCATGGTATACATTTAAACCTATAGTATCGCGGGGTTCTGGTTCTTCGACTAATAATCCCCCCCGACTTATATCCACACCGAGATATTCAGCAATCAAAGTAATAAAAATACCACCTCCTATTATGCTATGCGGTCTCATCCCCCTAACCATAGCTGATAAATAATAACCCACACAATAAGGTATACTTACAGCGCTTTGTGGGTCTCGAATACACATATGGTAAAACAAATCCTGTTCATTTACCTTTTCCTTGTTCTTACCTCTTTGTGTAATCGAATTAGCTAAAAACCTATGAATCACTCTTAATTCAGCTCTATCTATATCCAAATAAGAGTAATTTCCCCCTTTGAATCGGTGATGGCTTGTCATTTGACTCCATACACCATGTGTATCAAAATTTTCATCTATCTTTCTACCATTTAGTATCAACCCTCTACAATCGGCAGATGCTAACTCCTCAGACGTATATATACGTAAAGCCTGAGCCATGTCTAGTAAAGACATGTGGCGCATCGAACCTCCTAACAAAAATCTAATAAAAGATCGATCGGTTAAACTAGCTACCCGATCATTTAATTCTATACTACACAACAATTCTTCACACCATACTTTATATACAGGTCTACGCATGGTGAATAAACGTACCCAGTCATTAAAAGTAGAATTACCATACCTCTGTGCAAGTAATTCCCTAATTGGCTCGGCCAATTCTACAGCTTCTAATGGTCCCCATTCTATGACCCTAGGTACCTCAACAACTTTAGAATGAAGAGTATGCAAACCCCTTTGGTATTTTGGATAATCTATCCAAAGTCTGTCAAATCTCAGGTTCGGGTGCAAATCTTCCAAGTGCATATCAGAAAATTTCATGACTGGATGAGGTATATCTTGCTTGTAGTAGTTATCCACCTCCTGTTGTTCCGCATTCTCAGCAGGAGCATTGCGAGCATGGGATGAAGATTCACCCCTTTTAGTCTGTAAAACACATCAAACACAATTTTTGTGCATCCAAATATGCATTAGTGTCAACAAAATCATCAATCAAAATAATTACAATGACATGATCAATTTATATCAAACTTAAGCTCATTTTCATATTTTCATCAAATCTACACTTTTTCAAATAAGCATATACGAAAATGTTCGCCAAGTTCATAAGCATTCAACTCAAATAACATGTCGAAATAATCATTACTAGCAATTAAACAAGTTTCAAATGGCATTATCTCTCAAAAATCAAGTTCATGAATTTTAGACTTGAAAAAGTCCACTTTAATTCTCAAAATCATGTTTAGGCTCAAAGTTTGGATCATTTAACTACCTAAACATGTTACACTACTTAATTTAGCAACAATTCGTGACAAAAATCGGCCATAACCTGTTTATATCAAAAAGCCCCAAATTTGCTCAAGAACACAAACCCTAGATTACTCTAAATTTGAAGTTTAAGGCTTCTAATCATGTTAAATAGCATCAATCTAGGTTATACAAGCATAATACATAAGCAATTTAAGCATAATTACACTAAAAAGCATCAAAATCAAATTTGGGAAAAAATTGCTCAAGAACACTAATTTTCAGATTAAATGGTGTTTAGGTGTAGAAATTTACCGTTTTTCTTGAGTAATTCCTTGATAGCATCCTTCTCAACATGATTTTAGTAAAAGATTTGATGATTAACGGTTAAAAATTGTGATTTTGGGGGTGTTTTTGCGGGTTTTTTCGTCAGTATTTTCGCAGTATTTGGTGTGTTTGTGGTGTGCAACTGATCAGTTCTGCGTTTTAATTTTTTTTCTGATTTTTGGTCCTCCCGCGAGTCGCGAGGTTTAAACCTTCAAACTCCGCGAGTCGCGGAGTTTGTAATTTTTTTTTTTTTAACATCTTATACAAATTAAAACAATTAAGTAATTAATTTTAAAATTTTGTTTCCCTTGTTATTTAGGACGAGGTCGTTTCGGATCGATGTCCTAGTCCGTCCTTCGACAAAATTTTAAAATTTGTCTTTTTGTAGCTATTGTTTTAAAAGCTAAGATTTTTGGTTTTTTTTAATGTTTTTGGCATACTTTAATTCAATAAGATTAAAAATAATGATAATAAAAGTTCTCGTCCCTCCCTCGGGTAAAGCAATTTCGGTTCAAAGACCTAGTCTTCAACTCACGACGAATTTTAAAAATCATATTTTTAACTTAATGAGATAAAGTAAATTTTTATTTTTAAATTCACACAATTTAAATATAAAATTCAAAATTAATATTAAAAATTCACACCAAACTTAAAATTTGAAATGCATAAAATTAAAAATTCATATTTTAAAAATTAAAAATTCGCACCAAACTTAATTTAAAAATTCATATTATAAATTCACACCAAACTTATATTAATTTTTTCAAATATTTACAATTTTAAATATACTGATTTTACAAAGTTTACAATATTAATTTAAGATTTAAATATTAATTTTAAAAACATGGTAAAAATAAAATTAAAAATCTTTTTGGCTTTTTATCCCACTTTAATCAATCAAATATTATCAAAAATATGCGCCCCTCTTTTCGGTAAAGTAATTTCGGTTCCATGACCTAATTTAACTCATGACGAATTTTTGAAATATTTTGGGTTGATTGTTTAAAGATATTTATACCTTAAGAATAAACGTTAAATTTCGCAGTGATGTAATAAATTTTTGAATGATATCAATAATTTCGGTCGCCAAACCTAATTTTATTCAATACCAATTTAATACTTTATAGCGAACAAATTAGCGTTTATTATCAAAAGGTTAAAAATAAAAAAAAATAAAATAAAAACTATACAAACATACCTGTGAAATAGATTTCTTAGTTATATGATCTATCCCATTCATAAGATAGTCGGTTTAATTGGTTTTCCATAGCTACATAGGCGTAACCTCGAGCATTCAGTGTCTTTTCTTCTAAACATATGAACGGTCCGTCTCTGCATAAAGTAACAAATTCGGTATTTGAATAGGTTTGATTATTTGAACATTTACCTCCATGTGACCATTTTCCGCATTTGTGACATCTTTCTAGGTGTCGTGCTCTTCTTTTCGCTACGGATTTTGATTTTCCTATACCAAATTGTAATTTATTATCTTAACATCTGGATTCTTTTCTAACTCCGTCCAATCTTTCTCTGATTACTGATACTATTTCACTCGGTAGTGTGTCATTATTACGTTTAGTGATCAAAGCGTGTAGCATTAGACCATGGTTTAGTTCACAGGCAGTCTTCATTTTGTAAAAACCTAAAAAAAATAAAAATTCAGAATGGGGGGAGAAGACTAGTTCTTTAGGGTCTGCTAGGGAAAGACCATTCGGGTTCCATTTTCGAGAACTACACGAAAACAGACAATCTAACTCTAACAGAAATAGATATTATCCTTTAAAGACTTGATTCTCCCCACACTTAGTTAGCTGTGGTGTCGAAATTGTGATTAACTTCGTTGTCGACTTCCATCGGACTATCTATGTAGTGTTTAACTCTGTGACCATTAACTTTAAATTCAATCCCATTTGAATTTATTAATTCTATCGTTCCGTATGGGAAAACTCTTTTGACTATGAATGGTCCAGACCATCTTGATTTCAATTTTGCAGGAAATAGCTTGAATCGTGAATTGAAAAGAAGAACTCTGTCTCCTTCTTTAAATTCTTTTGAACTTCTGATTCTTTTATCATGCCATTTCTTCGTTCTTTCTTTATGGATTAACGAATTTTCGTATGCTTCATGTCTTAATTCTTCTAATTCGTTTAGTTGACTTAATCGTAGACGTCCGGCTTCATGTAAATCAAGATTACATGTCTTCAAAGCCCAAAATGCTTTGTGTTCAATTTCTACTGGAAGATGACATGCTTTTCTATAAACAAGTCTAAAAGATGTGGTTCCAATTGGAGTTTTGTAGGCTGTTCTAAAAGCCCAGAGTGCATCCTCCAATTTAATGGACCATTCCTTCGGATTTGATCCTACGGTTTTCTCTAGAATACATTTTAAAGCTCGGTTGGTATTTTCAACTTGTCCACTTGTTTGTGGATGATATGCGGTGGAGATTTTATGAGTTACTCCATATCTTTTAAGAACTTTCTCAAGTTGATTATTACAGAAATGAGTACCCCGATCACTTATTAAAGCTTTCGGTGTTCCAAACCTTGCAAAAAGACGTTTTAAAAAGTTGACTACAACTCGTGCATCGTTAGTTGGGAGAGCTTGTGCTTCCGCCCATTTAGATACATAATCAATGGATACGAGTATATATAGATTATTATGAGATTTTGGAAATGGACCCATAAAGTCAATACCCCAAATGTCAAATACTTCACATACTTGTATGACATTTTGTGGCATTTCATCACGTTGACTTATTTTCCGGCCCTTTGACAAGCATCACATGATTTGCAAAGAAGGTGTGCGTCTTTGTAAATTGTAGGCCAATAGAATCCAGCATCATAAACTTTTCTTGCTGTTAGTTGAGGCCCATAATGCCCTCCTGTTGGTCCTGTGTGACAATGGTTTAATATTTTAATAGCTTCATCTCCAAATACACATCGGCGTATTATTCCATCGGGACAACTTTTAAACAGATGTGGATCTTCCCAAAAATAGTGTTTTATATCACTGAAGAATTTCTTTCGTTTTTGGTACGATAATCCTTTTTCAAGGAATCCACAAACTAAGTAGTTTGCATAGTCTGCAAACCATGGAATTTCTTTATAATCTATCTTCAATAGATATTCATCAGGAAAGTTGTCTTGTATGGCCGATTCATTTAGAACTTCTAATTCGGGATTTTCAAGACGAGAAAGATGATCAGCGGCGAGATTTTCTGCTCCTCTTTTATCTCGGATTTCAATATCAAACTCTTGTAAGAGTAAGATCCAACGGATTAATCTTGGTTTAGCATCTTGTTTTGAAAATAGGTATCTAAGAGCAGAATGGTCGGTATAGACCACCGTTTTTGCTAGAACGAGATATGATCGAAATTTGTCAAAAGCAAAGACAATAGAAAGGAGTTCTTTTTCAGTAGTTGTATAGTTCGTTTGTGCTCCTTGTAACGTCTTACTAGCATAATATATAGGTTGAAATCGTTTTTCAATCCTTTTGTCCTAAAACGGCTCCCACTGCAAAATTACTTGCATCGCAGATTAGTTCAAATGGTAGATTCCAATTTGGTGTTATCATGATCGGCGCATTAGTGAGTTTCTCTTTAAGAATATTAAAAGATTTAATACACTCATCTAAAAAAAATGGATGGAGCATCCTTTTCTAGGAGTTTATTCATAGGAGTGGCAATTTTAGAAAAATCTTTTATGAAACGTCGGTAAAAACCGGTATGCCCTAGAAAACTTCTAACTCCTCTAACATTGGTGGGATGTGGAAGTTTAGCAATTACATCTACTTTAGCTCTATCCACTTCAATTCCTTCTTTTGAAATTTTATGTCCAAGAACGATACCTTCTTTAACCATGAAATGGCATTTCTCCCAATTAAGTACTAGATTTGATTGTTCGCATCTAATAAGCATTCGTTCAAGATTAACTAGACATGATTCAAATGTATCACCGAAGACTGAAAAGTCATCCATGAAAACTTCCATGCATTCTTCTATCATGTCATGAAAAATCGCCATCATACACCTTTGAAAGGTTGTAGGGGCGTTGCAAAGTCCAAATGACATGCGTTTGTAAGCAAAAGTACCATAAGGGCACGTGAATGTGGTTTTCTCTTGATCTTCGGGTGCTATTGGAATTTGAAAATATCCGGAAAATCCATCTAGAAAACAATAGTAACTATTTTCGGCTAATCTTTCCAACATTTGATCTATGAAAGGTAAGGGAAAGTGATCTTTTATGGTGGCGTCATTTAATTTTCTATAATCAATACACACACGCCATCCTGTTACAGTCCTAGTAGGAATAAGCTCATTTTTTTCATTTGTAATGACAGTCATGCCACCCTTCTTAGGCACGCATTGAACTGGGCTTACCCATGGACTATCAGAAATTGGATAAATTAAACCTGCGTCTAGCAGTTTAATAATCTCTTTATTAACTACATCTTGCATAATAGGATTTAGTCTTCGTTGGCGTTGCACATACGTTTTATGACCTTCTTCCATAAGGATTTTATGTGTGCAATACGAAGGACTTATTCCTTTAATATCATGAATCTTCCATGCAGTGGCTGGTTTATGAGCTTTCAACACAGAAATGAGTTGTGATTTCTCATTTTCAGTAAGAGAAGACGATATTATTACAGGTAATTCAGATTCACCATGTAAATTAGCGTATTCCAAATGGTTTGGAAGTGGCTTTAACTCTAATTTCGGAGGTTCTTCTACCGATGATTTGTATCGATATCTGTCTTCTTCTTTTAGCATTTGAATTTCTTCTGTTGTTGGTTCATATCCATTAGCTATAAGTGTAGCTAACATTTCAGCTTCATCAATTGGTTCATTACCTTCTCCTAAAGAACATTCTCCTGTTCCTTGCAATTCTGGAAATTATTCTAATAATTCTGCATGTGCATCTATAGTTTGAATATAATAACATGTATCATCTGCAGATTGTGGTTGTTGCATTGCTCTATCAACTGAAAAGGTAACACTCTCATCCTCTATACTTAGGGTCAATTTCTTACCGAACACGTCTATCATTGCTTTAGCCGTGTTTAAGAATGGTCTTCCTAATATGAGAGGAACTTGAGAATCTTCTTCCATGTCCAGAACAACAAAATCTACTGGAAATACTAAAGTACCAACTTTAACTAGCATGTTTTCCATTATCCCTCTAGGATATTTTATTGATCTATCGGCTAGTTGTATGCTTATTCTGGTTGGTTTCAATTTTCCAAGGTCTAGTTTAGCGTATAGTGAATACGGCATTAGATTTATACTAGCATCTAAGTCTGCCAATGCTTCTATTGAACTAAGACTACCCAGAAAACATGGAATTGTGAAACTTCCTGGATCAGATAATTTTTCTGATATCTTATTCAACAGCACTGCTGAACAATTAGCATTCATAGTAACAGCCGAGAGTTCTTCCATTTTCTTTCTATTTGAGATTAGATCTTTCAAGAATTTAGCATATCTAGGCATTCCTGAAATCACATCAATGAAAGGAAGATTTACATTTATCTGTTTAAACATATCCAAGAATTTGGATTGCTCGGCTTCAAGTTTCTCTTTCTTCATTTTACTCGGGTAAGGAAGTGGTGGTTGGTATGGTTTAACATAAGGTTTAGCCTTAACTGTGTTATCATCATTAACCTTTTTAACTACCGGTTCTTTTTCCTTATCTTGATCATGTTGTGGTTCTTGTGGAGTAGGAATAGCTTCATCAGAAGTTACAGGTATTTTAGGTTGTTTAAGTGTTGTACCACTTCTTGTGGTAATGGCTTTAGCTGTTTCATTTCGGGGGTTAGCATTTGTATCACTAGGTAAACTTCCCGGTTTTCTTTCACCTATTAACCTTGCTAGGTTACTTACTTCTTGTTCCAGATTTTGAATAGAAGCTTGTTGATTTCTAAATGCTTGAGCATTTTGTTCATTATTTTGTTTCTGAGATGTGAAAAACTGCGTTTGAGTTTCAACTAGCTTTGTCATCATATCTTCTAAATTCGGCTTTTTATCATCGGTTTGTTGTGGTGGTTTGTTTTGAAAATTAGGTCTTCGCTGATTGTAATTATTGTTGGATACTTGTTGATTGCTAGGACCTTGTTGGTTGTTGTATGGAATATTTCGGTTATAATTCTGGTTTTGATTATAAATAGGTCTTGGCGGTTGATAATTATTCTGATAATTATTTCCAGGCCTTTGGTTTATGTATGAAATATTCTCTCTTTGTTCCATTGTTAATTCAATACTGAGACAATCTTTTGTCAAATGTGGTCCTCCACACTGCTCACAACTAATTCGTATTAAGTGAATATCTTTAGTCATCTTTTCCATTCGTCTCTCGACAGCATCTATCTTTGCGAAAATGGAATCTAAGTCATGGCTAGAATCGGCTCTAGCTACTTTAGATGATCTAACGATATCTTTTTCTTGGTGCCACTCATGTGAGTGGGAAGCAGTGTTATCAATAATTTTGTAAGCATCAGTTTCGGTTTTCTTCATAATAGAACCACCAGCTGCTATATCTATGTCTTTCCTTGTAGTGATGTCGCATCCTTGGTAGAATATTTGTACTATTTGACAGGTGTCTAAACCATGTTGTGGACATCCTCTTAACAACTTTCCAAATCTTGTCCACGCCTCATATAGAGTTTCATTTGGCTTCTGTGTGAACGTAACAATTTCTCCTTGAAGTCTTACGACTTTAGATGCAGGAAAGAATTGTTTAAGAAATTTTTCAACTAAAACATCTCATTTATCAATCGCCCCTTCAGGTAACGATTCCAACCAATCTTTGGCTTCTCCCTTTAAAGTCCAGGGAAATAACATGAGATATATCTGTTCATCCTCAACTTCTCGGATTTTAAATAGTGTGCAGATCCTATTAAAGGTACGTAAATGTTCATTTGGATCTTCCTTCGGTGCACCACTAAATTGGCATTGATTAGTCACCATGTGTAGAATTTGTCCTTTGATTTCATAATCTGGCGCATTAATGTCTGGATGAGTAATTGCGTGACCTTGGCCAGTGCGTTTAGCTCTCATTCGGTCTTCCATACTTAAAGGTTCCAGATTCTCTATAATTGAATTTGTTGAATCGGAATCACTAGAGGATTCTGATTTAATGGTTCGTTCCTCAACAATCTCTGTTTGAATGATTGGTGGTCCGGAGGAAAGTTTAGTGGTTCAGGATCTATGAATCGTCCCTGAATATTCTCCGGATTCTCAATTGTGAGGTCGGGTTTAAAAAATGGATTATCAGAAATTTAAACTGGAGTACTTGGTCGACTGGATGACGATTCTAAAGAAAAATCAATAGCGGTAATATTTGCTAAATGTCTTGATCTAGTTACAGGTGGTGAACGTACAAAAGGTGGTGAACGTCTTGCTCGGTGCATTCACTGAATATCCTATTAGTTTTTAAAAGGAAAGAAAAATTATAATAAGTTATCCAATCAATAGACTTTTCTGATTTTGCCCACGTTTCGAATAGCCAAAAGATGCAGCAGAGGGGCAGGATTCGTTTGGTCTCAATATAATTGAGGACTGTTTGGCTCCAATAACCCGGTCCACGTACAAATCCAACTATTACTACGAACCAGAAAATTTTGATGTCTATTAATTTAACCACTTAAAATAAATTTTCGTAATTTTAAGAAATTTAGATAAGAAGTAGAATAAAAATCTGTGTCCTAAAACTAGAATAGCGAGAAATAAGAAAGAAAAAGAGTTCGTCGAAAAAGGTCGAAAAAGAAAAATGGTTGAAAAATAAAAGGTGACGGAAAAATAAAAGAAACTTATAAAACTTAAAAACAATTGACTAACCTAACCTTATTACTACAACTAACTTAAAATTATAATCACAAATTGAGATTACTAATTGGAATGATAATTGATACATAAGAAAAAGTCGTCTAAAAATATTAAAGCTTACAGTAAAAACTAAATCCCAAATGGAAATAACTTAAAAAGAAACTAAAACTTAAAAAGGTGTCGCAAAATTCTAAAGTACCTAAATCTTAGTCTAAAGAAAAAGCACTTAAGGAATTCTACGGCAAAGCCTAAAAATCTAGAAGTAAAAATAACTATGGCAAAAAACTAAGTTTAAAACTAAATATGAGCTAAAAATACAAATATTACGCTAAAACGATTAAAAAGGGATAAAACATAAAAATAAACTAAAAGTTGTAAAAAGTACAATTTTTACAAAAATATTATTTTTATATTATTTATTTTATAAAACTATTAATTTTACAATTTAATTAAACTAATTTAACTAATTATATAAATTAAATAAAACTTAAGTTAAATACTAAATTAATTAAATATTTAACCCTAAATACAAATTAATTAATAATAATTAATAATACTCCGTATTTAATGCAGATTAGGGTTCTGTCAGGCGCGTGTCAGAGTGTCTCCGCGAATCGCGGTATTCCAAGCAGCAAACCCCGCGAGTCGCGGGGTTCCAAAATTCAACTCTGGAACAGTTCAAAATTTGACGCGTTTTTTTTTTCTTTTTTTTCTGTTTAAATAAAAATATTTATATAATAAAAACTTATATTTTAAAAACTAGAATAACAATAGAACTACTTTATAATTTTATAAATAAAAATCTTAAAACTAGATTTATATATATATATATTTTTTTCAGTTTTATATTTTATGTTTTAAATAAAAACAAAATACTTAAATAAAACTTATATAAAAATAAAGAAACTTTATAAAACTTAAATATTTAAAAAAATCTTAAAAATACTTATATTTTTGTTTTTCTTTTTATATTTTCGAATATTTAAAAACGTATTTTTATAAAAACGAATTTTAATAAAAGTAAACTAAAAATCTTTTTTTTTTATATATTAGCGTTGCGCTTCCGGCTTTTAAGCGATTCCCCGGCAGCGGCGCCAAAAATACTTGATGTTTATGCGAGGTGTATATAAAATAGCTATTAAATTTTAGCAAAAAATACTATTAAATACGATACAATTTTACACAAGATATTTATTTATTTATAGAATGGATATACTTAAACCTTGCTACAACACTTATAGGCAGTGTACCTAATCGTACAGTAGTGTAGTTTTTAGTAAGTCCGGTTCGTTCCACAGGGAAAATCTTTAAACAAAGCTTAACGCTATATTAGTTTACTTTTATAAAAATACAAATATATATATAAGTAATATTATTATTATAAAGGGGGGTTTTTACCGTTTAATGACCGGTTTGTCGATTTTAAAACTTTAGTCGCAGTTAAAACCAAATGTAATATAATAAATAAATACAAGACTTAATTTAAAGCATAAAGTAAATAACGATAATGAAATTGCGAATAATAAAAGTGCGATAAAATAAACTTGCGATAATTAAAAAGTACGATAATTAAAAGTGCAATTAAATACAATAACAATAAAAATGCGATAATTAGAAGTGCAATTAAATATAAAATAAAGGAAATTAAATATGAAATAAAAGAATTATGCTTATTTAAACTTCCGTAATCATGATGTTTGACGTGTTGATTTTAGTTTTATGCCCATGGGTTAATTGTCCTTTGTCCTGGATTATTTAATATGTCCGTCTGGTTTTTGTCCATAACAGTCCATCAGTCATAAATATAAAGTGCGAGTGTCCTCGTCAAATTATCCTTATACCCGAAGTTAAATATTCCAATTAATTGGGGACTTAAACTGTAACAAGATTTTAATACTTTGTTTAATAATTACACCAGGATGTCGACTGAGTGTAACCCAAGGTTTTAATATTTTGTTATCAATTATACCAAGTGTCCTTGTACATAATTTCACCCCTGTTTTAATTATTCTAGTGGCTATTAATCCATTCCCATGTCCGGTTAAATAAACGATTATTCGTACATATAAATACCCCGCCCATCGTGTCCGATCGAGTGTATAGGGTAATTTATAGGGACGCCCAATTGTAAATCTTTATATTAACATTAACAAACTATCATTTAGTTAAACAAATATAAAGCCCATTAATAGCCCATAGTCTAATTTCCACAAGTGTCGTTCTTTTGTCCAAACCCCATTTATGGTACAAAGCCCAATTACCCAATTTTAGTAATTAGCCCAACATCATGATTACTTCGGATTAAATAAGCATAATAATAACTTAGCTACGAGACATTAAATTAAAAAGGTTGAACATAACTTACAATGATTAAAAATAGCGTAGCGTTACACGGACAGAATTTCGACTTACACCCTTACAACATTCGCTAACATACCCTTATTATTAGAATTATAATTAAAATTAAAATTAAAATATAAATTATAAATATAAATATTACGATATAGATAGAGAGATGGATGGATATATTGGATGATTTTTACGATCAGAATGCGTAAGCTTTATAGGCAATTTCAAAATTAGGGGCTCCGCGACTCGCGTAGTTTTTGCACTGCAAACTCCGCAACTCGCGGAGTTTGCTTTTACAGCTCACACAAGTTTGGAGCCTTTCTTGCCGACGGTTTATAATATATTATATAATATATAAATAATTATAAGAATTATTTAAATATTATATTATATTTATGTGCATAGTTGACTTGTAATTTTTAGTCCGTTGGGTCGAGCGTTGAGAGTTGACTCATGTCCCGGTTCCGGATTTTTGAACGTCCTTGCGTACAATTTAATATCTTGTACTTTGCGTTTTGAATCTTGTACTCTTGTAATTTCGAGACGTTTCTTATCAATAATTGGAACCTCTTTGATTGTATTTTGTACTTTTGAGCTTTTTGGTCGTTTGCGTCTTCAATTCGTCGAATCTGTCTTTTGTCTTCACCTTTTATTATTTAAACGAATATCACTTTTAAATAGAACAATTGCAACTAAAAGCTTGTCTTTCTTGAGGAATAATGCTATGAAATATATGTTCGTTTTTAGCATTATCAAATATTCCCACACTTAAGCGTTCCTTGTCCTCAAGCAATATCGTCTTGAAATACTAGAATCACTTCTTTATTCTTCACACTTTGTACATCAGTGATTTTTATACGGCGGTATAAACAATGGTAGTAACGATATGGTTTACAGTCCCACATGACTATAAATATAACGACCCTCATTTTTCCATTCTATATTTTTTCAATATTAAATGCCCAAACAATATAATTAAAACTTAATGATCAAACTTTAATCAACAATTGTTAAGTATTAAGAGTTAGAAAACATATTAATTAACTTTGTGCAATAATTGACAAGTTAATAAAAGATGAAAATAATAAACTGTTAGTCGACACTCGCTACTAATTAAAATTTATGCATTTATGTAATATTATAACTAATAACCTGTAAGTAATAAATAAAAAGTGACATTTATATAAATAATAAAACAATTGGGAACTAAATATATACAAGTCATGAATTAGTAAAAAGAAAATAATACTTATCAATGTAGTAAATGTAAAAATAATAATAGTAATAATAATGAGACTAAAGAATCTTAAACCATTACATCCTTATGTTGACTAAAAATAAGGTATAAACTAGTACCACCTATTGTTGACTAAAAAAAAATAAATTATAAAACTCATTTTATCAACTTTATTTTCACTATAAATAGCACCCATTTGTTTCATTTCAACTCACACCTCAAAACACACTCTCAACTTGAAAGAAACTCTCCCAAGTCTCAGCAACTATTTTTTTGTAAGTCTCCTAATTAATTTATATAGTTTTTATTAAGTTTTTATATAGTTTTATGCTAGTTTTTATGTTAAAAACTAATTAAATACGAAATTAATTTTAATAAAAAATGTAAATACATGATAATTAGTGTTAAGTATCCTAATGTCTATAAAAATTAGTTTCATGAATTATAAAGTCGGAATAGTATTTATTAAAAATCAAAAACTGATTTTTTTTATAAACCGAAATACATAAATAATTTTTATTAAATAGTAAACGAATTTTTTTGTAAAATTTTATTTTAGTCTCTTGCTATATCATATGTAAGGGTAATTATAAATTTTTTTTATAATTAAATTCGCATGTTTAATATTTAATTTGAATTTTCTTCTGAAAACGCTACAGTACCCGATTAAACTGTTTTTTATAATAAAATGAAATTACATGTTACAGCAGGTTTTTAACTATGATAACTATTAAAAACTACTTAATAACTATTAATAAAGTTATAAAAATATTTGTAGAATTAATGGTTATGTATTTCTATTTAATTTTTTTTACTAAAACTAAAAACTACACAATAGTATGATTAAATAGTTAAACTATTTATATAAATGTATAAATAATTTTTCTGACTTTTTTGTAACATTATAAGCATAGAAAAAATATTGGTTGAATTAATTTGGTTCATTTAATAATTAATTCTTTATAAACTTTGTATTATTACAAACCGAAAGGAAAATGGAAAATAAATACTTAAACAACATAACAAAAATCTATAAATTTTTCTTAAGCTTATTTTGATCATTAGAACATAAGAAAAATATAAAATGTGATGTTTAATTTGTTTACCTATTTATTTACATTTTAGCTATTAAAACAATAATAAAAAGTGTTATTTAATACACAAAACTTAATATTAATGTGTATAAAAATTTTATTATGTTTTATACATATTACCTACTGATATTAAATCAATATTACACTTGTTAATATTATTAGATAATTAATTGATGCTATTATTGATCTAAAACAAAATTTAAAATAAATATATATATGTATCCTTACATATATATAATATTTATATATATTGAAACACTTATAAGTAAAATAACTAAAGTGTTGTATTCCTATACACACCTAAAAACATATTGGATCGGTATATTAGACTTGTATAGATCTTAAACTTTCTCGATGTGGATGGAAGCTCGAAAGTCTTAGGTGGAGGGTCTGGATTGTCCAATTTAACGGATCCTAGTGCTCAGAAACCTAATGACCTGAAAAGTCCATTTTAAATTGAAAGTGGGTAGATTGGAAGCTTGTCTAATATGCAAAAGCCTTTCCAAAACGATAAACAATCTTTAAACTTACTACACACGAAAATACTTAAACTTATCTTCATACGGGCAAAACATCTAAACTATTCTCAACTTATTCTTAGGTTGACTTATCTTGTGCTTCGATCATCCATACATTCTCTTTAAGGACTACCTTACTTCATCGAATTACTAAGGTGATTTTTATAGCCCCACTTTACTTGAGCTCAATTTACTTTTTATACTTATTGGGGTGAGACACATGCTGCTTTTACTATTTACAATTTAGACACAAGTACCAACTAAAACTATGCTATACCCGGCTATGTCCGACTAAGTCCCTACAGTGATATTTTTAGGTGCTGCGGCATGCTTAGTTATTGGGGGTAGGCCTATCGGGAGTAACGTCCCCGATACATTTGATGTTATCTTTGTATTGCTTGATAATAAAATTAAACCGACAAGTAGAACTAACTTGTCATGGGGCAAACTTGAACGTTTAGTCTAAATATCACGCACTGGCATAACTTTTTGATTCTGCGGGAGATCATCCTTACAAATTAAATCTTGTGGTCTAAAACAAACGGTCAAACTTATTTGTTAAACCTATGAACTTCACTCAACCTTTTGGTTGACACTTTAGCATGTTTTGTCTCAGGTGCTGTTTGATTCAAGCTCTTATACTTACTGCTTATGTGATGCTACTTGGACATAGGATCAAGAGATATCGCATTTATTACTTCTGCATGTGAACATTTCCATTATTGTTATTCCTATCATTGTAACTACGTTTCATTTTCCGCTGCGTGCTCAATAAAGTTTGTTTTATCATTTAGTATTGTTCTCGTATATTATAATATGTTGGTTGATTTGATATTAAGTCACATTTCACCCAGGCCCTAACTGGGGGTGTGACAGATTGGTATCAGAGCAAACCAGGCTGTTATAGAGAACCAGGATTGCATTTTTATGTGTGCCTTACTTGTTAGCTAGGGTGCCTTAGCAATCTAGGAAACTATAACCTTTCCTGCCTTAGACTTAAAGCACTTAGGATTGTCGTATAATCTTAACAATTATGCTTTAATAAACTTGACTCAAAGATTCTAATCAAGGTCTCTTTCCTAATGATAGGATGTCAAGCTCAAGAGTTAACAAGCCCAACAAAGCAACTCACAACCCTACCACCGAAGTAGGTGTTGGACACTCTTCAACTTCGAGACCAGTTCGAAGTCCTCTTTATAGTCCTGCTTCACCACCGCTGAATTATAGCCCGAATACTATTTTAGATTCACATGGGTCTCCTCAATACTACCCAACTCCGAGAACCCAAGATAAGGGAAAACGGCATGAAGAAGTTGGTCCATCAAGGAAGAGAGCCCGATCTCCTTTTTATGATGGTCCTAAGTATGAAATCATGAGATTACGAAACGATACCGAGAGAAACATTGGAGGTCTACTTCGCCACATGGAAAGAGTGGATCGTCGAATGAAGAAACTTATGAAAGAAAACGTCGAGCTAAGAAAGGAGTTGCTGATGCTAAAGTGCGAGGAAGAACGCAACACTCGCTGGGGAAAGCAATCACTTGCTTACCTCAAGGAGGATGTTGATGTCCGAATGAAAATGGAGAAAGGTCGAGTCGACGAACAACTTGCCATAAGAGAGTACAACACTAATGCCATAAACAGTCGTGTTACCAACCTTTATGACAACTTCGAGTATCTCTATGAGAAACAAAAGACGAAAAATGAGAAAGTTGAGGAGTTTATGAAGAAGGTTGGAGACGAAATATGAAGACTACTTCAATCTTAATATTTCCTAGTTATTTTTCCTATTTTCCATCTATGTAAAGGCTGTGCCTTAAACAATTTCTATTTCCGAATCGTGTAATAAAGGCTTATTTAATGCCTCGTTCTAATAATATAAAGTGTTTTATTAATATCATGCGATATCAATACTTTAGTTTATTCATACTTGTGATTACTCAAACTTATAACTTGTTAAACTTATCAAACATATGTTCACTTTTATGTAGTGACATCATGGTTCGTTCAGCTGCACCTACCGTTAACAACGTTGTGTTAACTACTGAGAAATTCCAACAGTTACTCGCTGCTGCCCAAGGCAACGCCCAAGCTAATCATGCTAATACTCAACCAAAACCTTGTTCCTACAAGGACTTTACAAACTGTCACCCTCCCGCTTTTAAGGGAAACGAAGAAGCTGTCGAACTAGTTCGTTGGTTCGAAAAGATGGAATCTATTTTCCGTATTTGCAACTGTGGTGATGATGATCGAGTAAAGTATGCCACTAGCTCGTTGGGTGGTAATGATTTAACTTGGTGGACTGCTTATGCCAAGTCCGTAGGAATTGATAATGCTAATGCAATTCCATGGGACGAACTCAAAAGTATGATGGTCAACAAATTCTGCCCAAGGAGTCAAGTTCAGAAGCTTGAAGCTGAGTTCTGGGAACTCAGGGTCAAGGGTACTGACATTGAGAATTATACCAATCGTTATCTGGAGCTTTCTACTCTATGTCCTGAAATGTTTCCTACTGAAGCTAGAAGAATTGAGCGGTATATTGAAGGTCTTCCCGAGGATGTTCAAGGGAATGTTATTGCTGCTGAGAAGGTTACTTTGGATGCTGTGATTCTCATGGCACAAAATCTCATGTTGGCCAAGAGAAGAAGGGCGTCGGCCAATAAGCAAGTTGAAACCAAGGGTAATGATGGTAAGAGGAAGTTTGAGCCGTCTCAAGGTTCAACTCAGAATGTTAGTAAAAAGCTTATGGATAGTACAAGGACGAATTATAAGGGCACTTATCCTTTTTTTGTTCGTTGTGAAAGGCATCACCCGGGGCAGTGCACTGCCACTTGTTCGTTGTGTAAGAAAGTGGGACACGTAGCTAAGACGTGTAGGACTCCTCCAAAGAATAAATCTATTGTTCCTGCCAAAGCTCCTCCTACTTGTTATACTTGTGGGGAAAAGGGACACATTAGTCCAAATTGCCCTAAGAAGAGAGATAATCCTGCTACTGGAGCCAATACTACTGCTGCAAAGGGTCGTGCATTTGTTATTACTGCTGCTGAAGCCCGAGATGAAGATGAGGTCATCACGGGTATGTATCTCGTCAATAATTGCTACGCAACTATTTTATTCGATACTGGTGCCGACCGAAGTTACGTATCTAATGAATTTTGTACCCTATTTACTGAAAAGCCTCAACCCTTAGAAACTAAACGATTAGTAGAAGTAGCCAATGGAAAGATCATGAAAGTTGATAAAATTTATAAAAACTGCAACCTAATCTTAGCCAGCAAAGAATTTAAGATAGACCTTTTGCCGGTCGAGCTAGGAAGTTTCGATGTCGTAGTTGGAATGTGTTGGTTACGTCCATTAAGAGCTGCGATCATGTGTTACGATAAAACCGTTCATGTTCCATTAGGAAATGGAGAGACTCTTATTATCCAAGGTGAAAAGAGTGGTTCCAATCTCAATATTATCTCCTATATTAAAACCCGCAAATACCTTATGAAAGGTTATCCAGCTATTCTAGCCCACGTTAATCTGATTGAATCGAAAGAGAAGCGAATTGAAGATGTACCAGTAGTTAAAGACTTTCCCGATGTGTTTCCCGAAGATCTTCCGGGTATTCCACCTCCTCGACAAGTTGAATTCCAAATTGATTTAACTCCTGGTGCTGCTCCTGTTGCTAAAGCACCATACCGTTTAGCACCTTCCGAAATGAAGGAATTATCCAACCAACTCCAAGAACTATTGGATAAAGGTTTCATTCGTCCAAGCTCGTCCCCTTGGGGAGCTCCTATTCTGTTTGTTAAAAAGAAGGATGGTACATTAAGGATGTGCATTGATTACCGCGAACTTAACAAGCTTACTATCAAGAACCGTTATCCGTTGCCACGTATTGATGATCTATTTGACCAACTTCAAGGGTCAAGTGTTTATTCAAAGATTGATTTAAGATCCGGTTATCACCAACTCAAGGTCAAGGAATCCGATATTCCTAAGACTGCTTTTCGCACTCGTTATGGGCACTATGAATTCTGTGTCATGCCTTTTGGTTTAACTAATGCTCCTGCCGTGTTCATGGACCTCATGAATCGTGTTTGTAAACCGTATCTTGACAAATTTGTCATCGTATTCATTGACGACATCTTGATCTATTCGAAGAATGAGAAAGAGCATGAGCAACATTTGCGCATGATTGTTGAACTCTTACGAAAGGAACAACTTTATGCTAAATTTTCTAAGTGCGAGTTTTGGCTCAAAACCGTACAATTTCTCGGACATGTTGTTGATAGAAACGGAATACATGTCGATCCAGCTAAGATTACTGCTATTCAGAACTGGGAGATACCAAAGACTGCAAAGCATATTCGTCAATTTTTGGGACTTGCCGGTTACTATCGAAGGTTTATAAAAGATTTTTCTCTCATTGCCAAACCTCTTACAAAGCTGACTCAAAAAGGGAAGAAATTTGAGTGGTCCGAAGAACAGGAATCTGCTTTTAAGATTCTGAAGGAGAAGTTGACCACAGCCCCGATTCTTTCTTTACCTGAAGGTACCGACGACTTTGTTGTTTACTGCGATGCCTCAAAGCATGGCTTTGGTTGTGTTTTAATGCAACGAGAGAAGGTTATCGCCTATGCATCTAGACAGTTGAAGAAACATGAAGTAAACTATACCACACATGACCTAGAGTTAGGTGCCGTGGTATTTGCATTAAAGATATGGAGACATTATCTCTATGGTAATCACTTTACGGTGTACACTGACCATAAAAGTCTTCGACACATCTTTGATCAAAAACAGCTGAATATGAGGCAAATTCGATGGCTCGAGACATTGAACGATTATTATTGTGAGCTGAAATATCATCCTGGCAAGGCGAATGTAGTTGCCGATGCCCTTAGTCAAAAAGACGATATTAAACGTGTTCGTGCTTTAAACCTAAAAATCAAATCGAATCTTATTTCACGAATCTGTGAAGCTCAATTGGAAGCTATTAGACCGACACTTATCGAAGGTGAAGGACCTATTGGTTTTGAGAACCAACTTCAAGTGAAAGCTAATGGTACACGGTACTTTGGCAATAGAATCTGGGTTCCTCGTTTTGGTAATCTTCGCGAACTAGTCTTGGATGAAGCACATAAGACTAGATATTCTATCCATCCCGGTTCCAGTAAGATGTATCACGATGTGAAGGAATTCTACTGGTGGCCTAACATGAAAGCCGATATTGCTACTTATGTTAGTAAGTGTCTCACTTGTTTGAAAGTCAAGGCCGAACATCAAAAGCCTTCTGGTCTGTTGACACAACCCGACATTCCGCAGTGGAAGTGGGAAGGTATCACTATGGACTTCGTTACTAAGTTACCTAAGACTTCGAACGGTAACGATACTATTTGGGTCGTAGTTGATCGTCTTACTAAATCTGCACATTTCATACCGATCAAGGAAACCGACAAGATGGAGAGATTAGCACAGCTTTATATTAAAGAAATCGTCTCACATCATGGTGTTCCTATCTCGATCATTTCTGATCGCGATAGTCGATTTGTTTCTAGATTTTGGAAAACTTTACAATCTGCTCTTGGAACTCAACTCGACATGAGTACAGCTTATCATCCGCAAACCGATGGTCAAAGTGAACGAACCATTCAAACTATGGAAGATATGCTACGTGCTTGTGCAATCGATTTCGGCAAAGGATGGGATAGACATCTACCTTTGGTTGAATTTTCTTATAATAACAGTTATCACTCCAGCATTAAGGCTGCACCTTTTGAAGCTTTATATGGACGGAAGTGTAGATCCCCTTTGTGTTGGGATGAACTTGAGGACAGACATTTAACTGGTCCTGAAATTATTCACGAAACTACCGAAAAGATCGTTCAAATCAAGCAACGTTTAGAAACTGCCCGTAGCCGACAGAAAAGCTATGCCAATAAGAAACGAAAAGACATCGAATACCAAGTTGGAGATAAAGTCATGTTGAAAGTATCCCCTTGGAAAGGTGTTGTCCGCTTCGGTAAGCGAAGTAAACTCAGTCCACGATATGTTGGACCATTCACAATCACTGAAAGAGTCGGTCCCGTGGCATACCGATTAGAACTGCCAACCGAACTTAGTCAAGTACATGATGTGTTTCATGTCTCAAATCTTAAACCGTGTCTTGCCGATGACACACTCGTTATTCCTCTGGATGATGTCCGCATTGATGAGCAAATGCACTTCGTTGAAGAACCTATAGAAATCATGGAAGGAGAGGTCAAACAAACGCGTAAAAGCAATATACCTATCGTTAAAGTCCGGTGGAATTCGCGTAGAGGCCCCGAATATACCTGGGAACGCAAAGACCATATGAAACGGAAATATCTCCATCTCTTCTCAACTGCTGATGCAAACGAGAAAACTACCTAAAAACTTCGGGACGAAGTTTTCAATAACGGGGAGGTACTATAACGACCCTCATTTTTCCATTCTATATTTTTTCAATATTAAATGCCCAAACAATATAATTAAAACTTAATGATCAAACTTTAATCAACAATTGTTAAGTGTTAAGAGTTAGAAAACATATTAATTAACTTTGTGCAATAATTGACAAGTTAATAAAAGATGAAAATAATAAACTGTTAGTCGACACTCGCTACTAATTAAAATTTATGCATTTATGTAATATTATAACTAATAACCTGTAAGTAATAAATAAAAAGTGACATTTATATAAATAATAAAACAATTGGGAACTAAATATATACAAGTCATGAATTAGTAAAAAGAAAATAATACTTATCAATGTAGTAAATGTAAAAATAATAATAGTAATAATAATGAGACTAAAGAATCTTAAACCATTACATCCTTATGTTGACTAAAAATAAGGTATAAACTAGTACCACCTATTGTTGACTAAAAAAAAAAATTATAAAACTCATTTTATCAACTTTATTTTCACTATAAATAGCACCCATTTGTTTCATTTCAACTCACACCTCAAAACACACTCTCAACTTGAAAGAAACTCTCCCAAGTCTCAGCAACTATTTTTTTGTAAGTCCCCTAATTAATTTATATTGTTTTTATTAAGTTTTTATATAGTTTTATGCTAGTTTTTATGTTAAAAACTAATTAAATACGAAATTAATTTTAATAAAAAATGCAAATACATGATAATTAGTGTTAAGTATCCTAATGTCTATAAAAATTAGTTTCATGAATTATAAAGTCGGAATAGTATTTATTAAAAATCAAAAACTGATTTTTTTTATAAACCGAAATATATAAATGATTTTTATTAAATAGTAAACGAATTTTTTTGTAAAATTTTATTTTAGTCGCTTGCTATATCATATGTAAGGGTAATTATAAATTTTTTTTATAATTAAATTCACATGTTTAGTATTTAATTTGAATTTTCTTCTGAAAACGCTACAGTACCCGATTAAACTGTTTTTTATAATAAAATGAAATTACATGTTACAGCAGGTTTTTAACCATGATAACTATTAAAAACTACTTAATAACTATTAATAAAGTTATAAAAATATTTGTAGAATTAATGGTTATGTATTTCTATTTAATTTTTTTTACTAAAACTAAAAACTACACAATAGTATGATTAAATAGTTAAACTATTTATATAAATGTATAAATAATTTTTCTGACTTTGTTGTAACATTATAAGCATAGAAAAAATATTGGTTGAATTAATTTGGTTCATTTAATAATTAATTCTTTATAAACTTTGTATTATTACAAACCGAAAGGAAAATGAAAAATAAATACTTAAACACCATAACAAAAATCTATAAATTTTTCTTTAGCTTATTTTGATCAGTAGAACATAAGAAAAATATAAAATGTGATGTTTAATTTGTTTACCTATTTATTTACATTTTAGCTATTAAAACAATAATAAAAAGTGTTATTTAATACACAAAACTTAATATTAATGTGTATAAAAATTTTATTATGTTTTATACATATTACCTACTGATATTAAATCAATATTACACTTGTTAATATTATTAGATAATTAATTGATGCTATTATTGATCTAAAACAAAATTTAAAATAAATATATATATGTATCCTTACATATATATAATATTTATATATATTGAAACACTTATAAGTAAAATAACTAAAGTGTTGTATTCCTATACACACCTAAAAACATATTGGATCGGTATATTAGACTTGTATAGATCTTAAACTTTCTCGATGTGGATGGAAGCTCGAAAGTCTTAGGTGGAGGGTCTGGATTGTCCAATTTAACGGATCCTAGTGCTCAGAAACCTAATGACCTGAAAAGTCCATTTTAAATTGAAAGTGGGTAGATTGGAAGCTTGTCTAATATGCAAAAGCCTTTCCAAAACGATAAACAATCTTTAAACTTACTACACACGAAAATACTTAAACTTATCTTCATACGGGCAAAACATCTAAACTATTCTCAACTTATTCTTAGGTTGACTTATCTTGTGCTTCGATCATCCATACATTCTCTTTAAGGACTACCTTACTTCATCGAATTACTAAGGTGATTTTTATAGCCCCACTTTACTTGAGCTCAATTTACTTTTTATACTTATTGGGGTGAGACACATGCTGCTTTTACTATTTACAATTTAGACACAAGTACCAACTAAAACTATGCTATACCCGGCTATGTCCGACTAAGTCCCTACAGTGATATTTTTAGGTGCTGCGGCATGCTTAGTTATTGGGGGTAGGCCTATCGGGAGTAACGTCCCCGATACATTTGATGTTATCTTTGTATTGCTTGATAATAAAATTAAACCGACAAGTAGAACTAACTTGTCATGGGGCAAACTTGAACGTTTAGTCTAAATATCACGCACTGGCATAACTTTTTGATCCTGCGGGAGATCAACCTTACAAATTAAATCTTGTGGTCTAAAACAAACGGTCAAACTTATTTGTTAAACCTATGAACTTCACTCAACCTTTTGGTTGACACTTTAGCATGTTTTGTCTCAGGTGTTGTTTGATTCAAGCTCTTATACTTACTGCTTATGTGATGCTACTTGGACATAGGATCAAGAGATATCGCATTTATTACTTCTGCATGTGAACATTTCCATTATTGTTATTCCTATCATTGTAACTACGTTTCATTTTCCGCTGCGTGCTCAATAAAGTTTGTTTTATCATTTAGTATTGTTCTCGTATATTATAATATGTTGGTTGATTTGATATTAAGTCACATTTCACCCAGGCCCTAACTGGGGGTGTGACAATAAAAGTTTAGATCCATTAAGGAAATTGGATCTTTATGAAAACATTTGATCTTTTGAAAATTAAATCTAGTTTTTACCCTAGATAAGTTTTTCGGAATAACCCTTTACCGGTGTTTGCAAAATATTTTTGTGGGTTTGGTGGGTTTCAGATTTGAAAATTTTAGCTCAAAACTTATGGTTTTGTGTCACCCACTTGCTAACCTTGTATTTGGAAAGCAACATGTCCAGTTTACTTGTCCCGTATATTACCTTTCGGTAAACTACCGTACGGTTGTAAAGGAAAGCGTTGAACAAGCAACAGTTAAGGCAATGTCCCCTGACATGCTTTTAATTATGGTCTATAACGTGTCGGACGCAATTACTATCCTTGGTAGGAGCAATAGTAAAGCTCACCCTTATAATTTTTCGGTCTAGCACAAGGTCCTGTCCTTGACCATGCTATGCAACCACCGTTCTTACGGTTGACACCCGATTTAGTTCAGGTGACCTAATGAATTCCAGGTGAATTCCTAGGATTTTACATTCAATGGTAATGAACGCATTGAAAATGGGTTTTCAGAAAACAAATCGGTTTATAATTTGATCAAAATATTTTCTCGTTCAAGCTCGAGTTTAGATATCATTGAATTCCATGAGTTTGAATTCTCAATCTTTAAGGTCAATCTCAAGGATTGAGTAATATCAGTCTTAAAAGCTGATTTTTAATCTTTAAAGGAGATTATCCTTTCTGGGGATCTGATTCATTAGTCTTATCCAGCTAATTTTCATGGTGCCCCCCATTTTACGAGATAAATCCTTCTCATGGTTAGGATAAATCTGACCACTTGGCGACCCTGTTTAATGCCGAGGTCCGTGGATTTCCTGCTGATTTTAGTGATGACTTTTCTAGATTTTTCGTCAACCTACAGCTGGTCTGGACGACAACTTGTTGACCTAAATCAAGAAGCGCGTGTCTTTTTCGGAAGACTTTACTTCCTTTTAATGATGAAATTGATTCATCGTGTAGATCCATCTTTCTTACGGTAAATCAGGTAAAACTTTTTAGTTTAGTCCAAAGCAAAAGTATTCTCAGTTATTTGTACAAAAATATGTGATATATGTTTTGAATAACTTGGAGAATTTTCCCACACTTGGCTTTTATTTTCCTTTTTATTGTCCTCTATTCCATTTTAAATGAATTTTAACATTTTGGTTTGTTTCTCAATTTATGTCCTTTCCGAGGTTACAATAATTTCGGTATTAAAACCTAGTTTTATCGTTCATAAATATGTATAAACATGATTTTGAGTTCATTTAATTGAAAATTTTGAAAATTTTTACTAGAATTGGGTAGTCAGTATATAAGACTAGGGTTGTTCTTTATTATCAGAGAGCACTAGATTCTAATACATCTACTGCTTTACTAGTATTTTTAATGGTAACCCAGTGTTTAAGATAAAAATTTTAAAATCCGAAAGAATTTAACCCCTTCCCACACTTAAGATCTTGCAATGCCCTCATTTGCAAGAAATCAGTAACAATTTAAATTATTGAGGGTGATTTGTGTGAAAATGATTAAATTTTACCAGAGTTTCCAAATATATTGGCGTTTGTTTGCTGAATGATAAATGGTGCACATCATTTGTTCATTCCGTCTTGTTGTTATTTCACATATATTTTGCATCTTGTCGTCAAAATTAGTTGCTTTTGCTGAACTTAATGCCAGTCTTTGAAAATGCGTTGTTTTACCCTGTTGTGTACATAAGATAAACTGCAAACATATATACATATTTTTGAAGTTTGGTATATTACCCCACATTCAAAAATTATTAAAATCTAAGAATAAAAGTTAGAAAATTATAAAAACTATTACAATATTAACATAAGTATTAAACGTATCAACATTAAAAATTACAAAATAAATAAAACTAAGTAGACTAGGGATGATACTGATACCAATAGGGGTTCCATGCATAACCATAGGTGCTATAGAATGCTTCGGCTGGGTTATACGTAGGATACGGTGGTTGCATCTCTATAGACCAGGGAGGGAATATGGGTTTTGGAGTAGGAATATAGTTTCTACCTATATGTTGGCAATGAGCTATGATTTGGTTTTGATGAACTTGCCAATCTTCAAATGCTCTCTGTCTAGCATTTTCGTACTCCTGTGAAGCTATAAACCTTTGCATTTCTTGCATTTCATTTCCCCCTCCTACATTACCTTGCTGTTGATTTCTCTCAACCTGTGGATGTCTACCATGGTATTGTACTGCGGCATTATTTCGCCTCTTCAAAACTTTCGCACCATGGTATACATTTAAACCTATAGTATCGCGGGGTTCTGGTTCTTCGACTAATAATCCCCCCCGACTTATATCCACACCGAGATATTCAGCAATCAAAGTAATAAAAATACCACCTCCTATTATGCTATGCGGTCTCATCCCCCTAACCATAGCTGATAAATAATAACCCACACAATAAGGTATACTTACAGCGCTTTGTGGGTCTCGAATACACATATGGTAAAACAAATCCTGTTCATTTACCTTTTCCTTGTTCTTACCTCTTTGTGTAATCGAATTAGCTAAAAACCTATGAATCACTCTTAATTCAGCTCTATCTATATCCAAATAAGAGTAATTTCCCCCTTTGAATCGGTGATGGCTTGTCATTTGACTCCATACACCATGTGCATCAAAATTTTCATCTATCTTTCTACCATTTAGTATCAACCCTCTACAATCGGCAGATGCTAACTCCTCAGGCGTATATATACGTAAAGCCTGAGCCATGTCTAGTAAAGACATGTGGCGCATCGAACCTCCTAACAAAAATCTAATAAAAGATCGATCGGTTAAACTAGCTACCCGATCATTTAATTCTATACTACATAACAATTCTTCACACCATACTTTATATACAGGTCTATGCATGGTGAATAAACGTACCCAGTCATTAAAAGTAGAATTACCATACCTCTGTACAAGTAATTCCCTAATTGGCTCGGCCAATTCTACAGCTTCTAATGGTCCCCATTCTATGACCCTAGGTACCTTAACAACTTTAGAATGAAGAGTATGCAAACCCCTTTGGTATTTTGGATAATCTATCCAAAGTCTGTCAAATCTCAGGTTCGGGTGCAAATCTTCCAAGTGCATATCAGAAAATGTCATGACTGGATGAGGTATATCTTGCGTGTAGTAGTTATCCACCTCCTGTTGTTCCGCATTCTCAGCAGGAGCATTGCGAGCTTGGGATGAAGATTCACCCCTTTCAGTCTGTAAAACACATCAAACACAATTTTTGTGCATCCAAATATGCATTAGTGTCAACAAAATCATCAATCAAAATAATTACAATGACATGATCAATTTATATCAAACTTAAGCTCATTTTCATATTTTCATCAAATCTACACTTTTTCAAATAAGCATATACGAAAATGTTCGCCAAGTTCATAAGCATTCAACTCAAATAACATGTCGAAATAATCATTACTAGCAATTAAACAAGTTTCAAATGGCATTATCTCTCAAAAATCAAGTTCATGAATTTTAGACTTGAAAAAGTCCACTTTAATTCTCAAAATCATGTTTAGGCTCAAAGTTTGGATCATTTAACTACCTAAACATGTTACACTACTTAATTTAGCAACAATTCGTGATAAAAATCGGCCATAACCTGTTTATATCAAAAAGCCCCAAATTTGCTCAAGAACACAAACCCTAGATTACTCTAAATTTGAAGTTTAAGGCTTCTAATCATGTTAAATAGCATCAATCTAGGTTATACAAGCATAATACATAAGCAATTTAAGCATAATTACACTAAAAAGCATCAAAATCAAATTTGGGAAAAAATTGCTCAAGAACACTAATTTTCAGATTAAATGGTGTTTAGGTGTAGAAATTTACCGTTTTTCTTGAGTAATTCCTTGATAGCATCCTTCTCAACATGATTTTAGTAAAAGATTTGATGATTAACGGTTAAAAATTGTGATTTTGGGGGTGTTTTTGCGGGTTTTTTCGGCAGTATTTTCGCAGTATTTGGTGTGTTTGTGGTGTGCAACTGATCAGTTCTGCGTTTTAATTTTTTTTCTGATTTTTGGTCCTCCCGCGAGTCGCGAGGTTTAAACCTTCAAACTCCGCGAGTCGTGGAGTTTGTTATTTTTTTTTTTTTTTTTTTTAACATCTTATACAAACTAAAACAATTAAGTAATTAATTTTAAAATTTTGTTTCCCTTGTTATTTAGGACGAGGTCGTTTCGGATCGATGTCCTAGTCCGTCCTTCGACAAAATTTTAAAATTTGTCTTTTTGTAGCTATTGTTTTAAAAGCTAAGATTTTTGGTTTTTTTTAATGTTTTTGGCATACTTTAATTCAATAAGATTAAAAATAATGATAATAAAAGTTCTCGTCCCTCCCTCGGGTAAAGCAATTTCGGTTCAAAGACCTAGTCTTCAACTCACGACGAATTTTAAAAATCATATTTTTAACTTAATGAGATAAAGTAAATTTTTATTTTTAAATTCACACAATTTAAATATAAAATTCAAAATTAATATTAAAAATTCACACCAAACTTAAAATTTGAAATGCATAAAATTAAAAATTCATATTTTAAAAATTAAAAATTCGCACCAAACTTAATTTAAAAATTCATATTATAAATTCACACCAAACTTATATTAATTTTTTCAAATATTTACAATTTTAAATATACTGATTTTATAAAGTTTACAATATTAATTTAAGATTTAAATATTAATTTTAAAAACATGGTAAAAATAAAATTAAAAATCTTTTTGGCTTTTTATCCCACTTTAATCAATCAAAAATTATCAAAAATATGCGCCCCTCTTTTCGGTAAAGTAATTTCGGTTCCATGACCTAATTTAACTCATGACGAATTTTTGAAATATTTTGGGTTGATTGTTTAAAGATATTTATACCTTAAGAATAAACGTTAAATTTCGCAGTGATGTAATAAATTTTTGAATGATATCAATAATTTCGGTCGCCAAACCTAATTTTATTCAATACCAATTTAATACTTTATAGCGAACAAATTAGCGTTTATTATCAAAAGGTTAAAAATAAAAAAAATAAAATAAAAACTATACAAACATACCTGTGAAATAGATTTCTTAGTTATATGATCTATCCATTCATAAGATAGTCGGTTTAATTGGTTTTCCATAGCTACATAGGCGTAACCTCGAGCATTCAGTGTCTTTTCTTCTAAACATATGAACGGTCCGTCTCTGCATAAAGTAACAAATTCGGTATTTGAATAGGTTTGATTATTTGAACATTTACCTCCATGTGACCATTTTCCGCATTTGTGACATCTTTCTAGGTGTCGTGCTCTTCTTTTCGCTACGAATTTTGATTTTCCTATACTAAATTATAATTTATTATCTTAACATCTGGATTCTTTTCTAACTCCGTCCAATCTTTCTCTGATTACTGATACTATTTCACTCGGTAGTGTGTCATTATTACGTTTAGTGATCAAAGCGTGTAGCATTAGACCATGGTTTAGTTCACAAGCAGTCTTCATTTTGTAAAAACCTAAAAAAAATAAAAATTCAGAATGGGGAGAGAAGACTAGTTCTTTAGGGTCTGCTAGGGAAAGACCATTCGGGTTCCATTTTCGAGAACTAAACGAAAACAGACAATCTAACTCTAACAGAAATAGATATTATCCTTTAAAGACTTGATTCTCCCCACACTTAGTTAGCTGTGGTGTCGAAATTGTGATTAACTTCGTTGTCGACTTCCATCGGACTATCTATGTAGTGTTTAACTCTGTGACCATTAACTTTAAATTCAATCCCATTTGAATTTATTAATTCTATCGTTCCGTATGGGAAAACTCTTTTGACTATGAATGGTCCAGACCATCTTGATTTCAATTTTGCAGGAAATAGCTTGAATCGTGAATTGAAAAGAAGAACTCTGTCTCCTTCTTTAAATTCTTTTGAACTTCTGATTCTTTTATCATGCCATTTCTTCGTTCTTTCTTTATGGATTAACGAATTTTCGTATGCTTCATGTCTTAATTCTTCTAATTCGTTTATTTGACTTAATCGTAGACGTCCGGCTTCATGTAATTCAAGATTACATGTCTTCAAAGCCCAAAATGCTTTGTGTTCAATTTCTACTGGAAGATGACATGCTTTTCCATAAACAAGTCTAAAAGGTGTGGTTCCAATTGGAGTTTTGTAGGCTGTTCTAAAAGCCCAGAGTGCATCCTCCAATTTAATGGACCATTCCTTCGGATTTGATCCTACGGTTTTCTCTAGAATACGTTTTAAAGCTTGGTTGGTATTTTCAACTTGTCCACTTGTTTGTGGATGATATGCGGTGAAGATTTTATGAGTTACTCCATATCTTTTAAGAACTTTCTCAAGTTGATTATTACAGAAATGAGTACCCCGATCACTTATTAAAGCTTTCGGTGTTTCAAACCTTGCAAAAAGACGTTTTAAAAAGTTGACTACAACTCGTGCATCGTTAGTTGGGAGAGCTTGTGCTTCCGCCCATTTAGATACATAATCAATGGATACGAGTATATATAGATTATTATGAGATTTTGGAAATGGACCCATAAAGTCAATACCCCAAATGTCAAATACTTCACATACTTGTATGACATTTTGTGGCATTTCATCACGTTGACTTATTTTTCCGGCCCTTTGACAAGCATCACATGATTTGCAAAGAAGGTGTGCGTCTTTGTAAATTGTAGGCCAATAGAATCCAGCATCATAAACTTTTCTTGCTGTTAGTTGAGGCCCATAATTCCCTCCTGTTGGTCCTGTGTGACAATGGTTTAATATTTTAATAGCTTCATCTCCAAATACACATCGGCGTATTATTCCATCGGGACAACTTTTAAACAGATGTGGATCTTCCCAAAAATAGTGTTTTATATCACTGAAGAATTTCTTTCGTCTTTGGTACGATAATCCTTTTTCAAGGAATCCACAAACTAAGTAGTTTGCATAGTCTGCAAACCATGGAATTTCTTTATAATCTATCTTCAATAGATATTCATCAGGAAAGTTGTCTTGTATGGCCGATTCATTTAGAACTTCTAATTCGGGATTTTCAAGACGAGAAAGATGATCAGCGGCGAGATTTTCTGCTCCTCTTTTATCTCGGATTTCAATATCAAACTCTTGTAAGAGTAAGATCCAACGGATTAATCTTGGTTTAGCATCTTGTTTTGAAAATAGGTATCTAAGAGCAGAATGGTCGGTATAGACCACCGTTTTTGCTAGAACGAGATATGATCGAAATTTGTCAAAAGCAAAGACAATAGAAAGGAGTTCTTTTTCAGTAGTTGTATAGTTCGTTTGTGCTCCTTGTAACGTCTTACTAGCATAATATATAGGTTGAAATCGTTTTTCAATCCTTTGTCCTAAAACGGCTCCCATTGCAAAATCACTTGCATCGCACATTAGTTCAAATGGTAGATTCCAATTTGGTGTTATCATGATCGGCGCATTAGTGAGTTTCTCTTTAAGAATATTAAAAGATTTGATACACTCATCTAAAAAAAATGGATGGAGCATCCTTTTCTAGGAGTTTATTCATAGGAGTGGCAATTTTAGAAAAATCTTTTATGAAACGTCGGTAAAAACCGGTATGCCCTAGAAAACTTCTAACTCCTCTAACATTGGTGGGATGTAGAAGTTTAGCAATTACATCTACTTTAGCTCTATCCACTTCAATTCCTTCTTTTGAAATTTTATGTCCAAGAACGATACCTTCTTTAACCATGAAATGGCATTTCTCCCAATTAAGTACTAGATTTGATTGTTCGCATCTAATAAGCATTCGTTCAAGATTAGCTAGACATGATTCAAATGTATCACCGAAGACTGAAAAGTCATCCATGAAAACTTCCATGCATTCTTCTATCATGTCATGAAAAATCGCCATCATACACCTTTGAAAGGTTGTAGGGGCGTTGCAAAGTCCAAATGACATGCGTTTGTAAGCAAAAGTACCATAAGGGCACGTGAATGTGGTTTTCTCTTGATCTTCGGGTGCTATTGGAATTTGAAAATATCCGAAAAATCCATCTAGAAAACAATAGTAACTATTTCCGGCTAATCTTTCCAACATTTGATCTATGAAAGGTAAGGGAAAGTGATCTTTTATGGTGGCGTCATTTAATTTTCTATAATCAATACACACACGCCATCCTGTTACAGTCCTAGTAGGAATAAGCTCATTTTTTTCATTTGTAATGACAGTCATGCCACCCTTCTTAGGCACGCATTGAACTGGGCTTACCCATAGACTATCATAAATTGGATAAATTAAACCTGCGTCTAGCAGTTTAATAATCTCTTTATTAACTACATCTTGCATATTAGGATTTAGTCTTCGTTGGCGTTGCACATACGTTTTATGACCTTCTTCCATAAGGATTTTATGTGTGCAATACGAAGGACTTATTCCTTTAATATCATGAATCTTCCATGCAGTGGCTGGTTTATGAGCTTTCAACACAGAAATGAGTTGTGATTTCTCATTTTCAGTAAGAGAAGACGATATTATTACAGGTAATTCAGATTCACCATGTAAATAAGCGTATTGCAAATGGTTTGGAAGTGGCTTTAACTCTAATTTCGGAGGTTCTTCTATCGATGATTTGTATCGATATCTGTCTTCTTCTTTTAGCATTTGAATTTCTTCTGTTGTTGGTTCATATCCATTAGCTATAAGTGTAGCTAACATTTCAGCTTCATCAATTGGTTCATTACCTTCTCCTAAAGAACATTCTCCTGTTCCTTGCAATTCTGGAAATTCTTCTAATAATTTTGCATGTGCATCTATAGTTTGAATATAATAACATGTATCATCTGCAGATTGTGGTTGTTTCTTGCTCTATCAACTGAAAAGGTAACACTCTCATCCTCTATACTTAGGGTCAATTTCTTACCGAACACGTCTATCATTGCTTTAGCCGTGTTTAAGAATGGTCTTCCTAATATGAGAGGAACTTGAGAATCTTCTTCCATGTCCAGAACAACAAAATCTACTGGAAATACTAAAGTACCAACTTTAACTAGCATGTTTTCCATTATCCCTCTAGGATATTTTATTGATCTATCGGCTAGTTGTATGCTTATTCTGGTTGGTTTCAATTTTCCAAGGTCTAGTTTAGCGTATAGTGAATACGGCATTAGATTTATACTAGCATCTAAGTCTGCCAATGCTTCTATTGAACTAAGACTACCCAGAAAACATGGAATTGTGAAACTTCCTGGATCAGATAATTTTTCTGATATCTTATTCAACAGCACTGCTGAACAATTAGCATTCATAGTAACAGCCGAGAGTTCTTCCATTTTCTTTCTATTTGAGATTAGATCTTTCAAGAATTTAGCATATCTAGGCATTCCTGAAATCACATCAATGAAAGGAAGATTTACATTTATCTGTTTAAACATATCCAAGAATTTGGATTGCTCGGCTTCAAGTTTCTCTTTCTTCATTTTACTCGGGTAAGGAAGTGGTGGTTGGTATGGTTTAACATAAGGTTTAGCCTTAACTGTGTTATCATCATTAACCTTTTCAACTACCGGTTCTTTTTCCTTATCTTGATCATGATGTGGTTCTTGTGGAGTAGGAATAGCTTCATCAGAAGTTACAGGTATTTCAGGTTGTTTAAGTGTTGTACCACTTCTTGTGGTAATGGCTTTAGCTGTTTCATTTCGGGGGTTAGCATTTGTATCACTAGGTAAACTTCCCGGTTTTCTTTCACCTATTAACCTTGCTAGGTTACTTACTTCTTGTTCCAGATTTTGAATAGAAGCTTGTTGATTTCTAAATGCTTGAGCATTTTGTTCATTATTTTGTTTCTGAGATGTGAAAAACTGCGTTTGAGTTTCAACTAGCTTTGTCATCATATCTTCTAAATTCGGCTTTTTATCATCGGTTTGTTGTGGTGGTTTGTTTTGAAAATTAGGTCTTCGCTGATTGTAATTATTGTTGGATACTTGTTGATTGCTAGGACCTTGTTGGTTGTTGTATGGAATATTTCGGTTATAATTCTGGTTTTGATTATAAATAGGTCTTGGCGGTTGATAATTATTCTGATAATTATTTCCAGGCCTTTGGTTTATGTATGAAATATTCTCTCTTTGTTCCATTGTTAATTCAATACTGAGACAATCTTTTGTCAAATGTGGTCCTCCACACTGCTCACAACTAATTCGTATTGAGTGAATATCTTTAGTCATCTTTTCCATTCGTCTCTCGACAGCATCTATCTTTGCGAAAATGGAATCTAAGTCATGGCTAGAATCGGCTCTAGCTGCTTTAGATGATCTAACGATATCTTTTTCTTGGTGCCACTCATGTGAGTGGGAAGCAGTGTTATCAATAATTTTGTAAGCATCAGTTTCGGTTTTCTTCATAATAGAACCACCAGCTGCTATATCTATGTCTTTCCTTGTAGTGATGTCGCATCCTTGGTAGAATATTTGTACTATTTGACAGGTGTCTAAACCATGTTGAGGACATCCTCTTAACAACTTTCAAAATCTTGTCCACGCCTCATATAGAGTTTCATTTGGCTTCTGTGTGAACGTAACAATTTCTCCTTGAAGTCTTACGACTTTAGATGCAGGAAAGAATTGTTTAAGAAAATTTTCAACTAAAACATCCCATGTATCAATCGCCCCTTCAGGTAACGATTCCAACCAATCTTTGGCTTCTCCCTTTAAAGTCCAGGGAAATAACATGAGATATATCTGTTCATCCTCAACTTCTCGGATTTTAAATAGTGTGCAGATCCTATTAAAGGTACGTAAATGTTCATTTGGATCTTCCTTCGGTGCACCACTAAATTGGCATTGATTAGTCACCATGTGTAGAATTTGTCCTTTGATTTCATAATCTGGCGCATTAATGTCTGGATGAGTAATTGCGTGACCTTGGCCAGTGCGTTTAGCTCTCATTCGGTCTTCCATACTTAAAGGTTCCAGATTCTCTATAATTGAATTTGTTGAATCGGAATCACTAGAGGATTCTGATTTAATGGTTCGTTCCTCAACAATCTCTGTTTGAATGATTGGTGGTTTCGGAGGAAAGTTTAGTGGTTCAGGATCTATGAATCGTCCCTGAATATTCTCCGGATTCTCAATTGTGAGGTCGGGTTCAAAAAATGGATTATCGAAAATTTAAACTGGAGTACTTGGTCGACTGGATGACGATTCTAAAGAAAAATCAACAGCGGTAATATTTGCTAAATGTCTTGATCTAGTTACAGGTGGTGAACGTACAAAAGGTGGTGAACGTCTTGCTCTGTGCATTCACTGAATATCCTATTAGTTTTTAAAAGGAAAGAAAAATTATAATAAGTTATCCAATCAATAGACTTTTCTGATTTTGCCCACGTTTCGAATAGCCAAAAGATGCAGCAGATGGGCAGGATTCGTTTGGTCTCAATATAATTGAGGACTGTTTGGCTCCAATAACCCGGTCCACGTACAAATCCAACTATTACTACGAACCAGAAAATTTTGATGTCTATTAATTTAACCACTTAAAATAAATTTTCGTAATTTTAAGAAATTTAGATAAGAAGTAGAATAAAAATCTGTGTCCTAAAACTAGAATAGCGAGAAATAAGAAAGAAAAAGAGTTCATCGAAAAAGGTCGAAAAAGAAAAATGGTTGAAAAATAAAAGGTGACGGAAAAATAAAAGAAACTTATAAAACTTAAAAACAATTGACTAACCTAACCTTATTACTACAACTAACTTAAAATTATAATCACAAATTGAGATTACTAATTGGAATGATAATTGATACATAAGAAAAAGTCGTCTAAAAATATTAAAGCTTACAGGAAAAACTAAATCCCAAATGGAAATAACTTAAAAAGAAACTAAAACTTAAAAAGGTGTCGCAAAATTCTAAAGTACCTAAATCTTAGTCTAAAGAAAAAGCACTTAAGGAATTCTACGGCAAAGCCTAAAAATCTAGAAGTAAAAATAACTATGGCAAAAAACTAAGTTTAAAACTAAATATGAGCTAAAAATACAAATATTACGCTAAAACGATTAAAAAGGGATAAAACATAAAAATAAACTAAAAGTTGTAAAAAGTACAATTTTTACAAAAATATTATTTTTATATTATTTATTTTATAAAACTATTAATTTTACAATTTAATTAAACTAATTTAACTAATTATATAAATTAAATAAAACTTAAGTTAAATACTAAATTAATTAAATATTTAACCCTAAATACAAATTAATTAATAATAATTAATAATACTCCGTATTTAATGCAGATTAGGGTTCTGTCAGGCGCGTGTCAGAGTGTCTCCGCGAGTCGCGGTATTCCAAGCAGCAAACCCCGCGAGTCGCGGGGTTCCAAAATTCAACTCTGGAACAGTTCAAAATTTGACGCGTTTTTTTTTCTTTTTTTTCTGTTTAAATAAAAATATTTATATAATAAAAACTTATATTTTAAAAACTAGAATAACAATAGAACTACTTTATAATTTTATAAATAAAAATCTTAAAACTAGATTTATATATATATATATTTTTTTCGGTTTTATATTTTATGTTTTAAATAAAAACAAAATACTTAAATAAAACTTATATAAAAATAAAGAAACTTTATAAAACTTAAATATTTAACAAAATCTTAAAAATACTTATATTTTTGTTTTTCTTTTTATATTTTCGAATATTTAAAAATGTATTTTTATAAAAATGAATTTTAATAAAAGTAAACTAAAAATCTTTTTTTTTTTTTTTATATATTAGCGTTGCGCTTCCGGCTTTTAAACGATTCCCGGCAGCGGCGCCAAAAATACTTGATGTTTATGCGAGGTGTATATAAAATAGCTATTAAATTTTAGCAAAAAATACTATTAAATACGATACAATTTTACACAAGATATTTATTTATTTATAGAATGGATATACTTAAACCTTTCTACAATACTTATAGGCAGTGTACCTAATCGTACAGTAGTGTAGTTTTTAGTAAGTCCGGTTCGTTCCACAGGGAAAATCTTTAAACAAAGCTTAACGCTATATTAGTTTACTTTTATAAAAATACAAATATA